>NC_041004.1:16382831-16515651 GCF_004193775.1 Glycine soja | reverse complement strand
TGGTTGATTTAGGGATGGCCTTGTGGATAACTGGGTGTGGTAAGGAGGAGGTTTGTTATTGACTGAGTAATGACATTGTTGGGTTTGGTGGGAAACTTGGCCGTATAGGAATGGCAGTCACAACATGGGTTTCTCCCTCTTTCTCACCCTCTTCATTTGCCCCAGTTTTCTCAGTCGTCCTAGTAGGATGATCAAATTTGCCTCTTTTCGGACCCACATCGATCCTTTCACTGGCGAAGACCAAATCCGCAAAGCTTTGAGGGTGCGTAGCCCACCATCTTTTCATAGTAGAGTATCGATAATGTGTCTACCATCACGATCATCGTCTCCCTTTCCATCATTGGGGGTACCACTTGGGCCGCCAGATCCCTCCACCTTTTGGGCGTGTTCTTTGAAAGATCCATCCCCCTTTTTGCAAATGTTCTGTAGTTGCATCCTATCCGGAACCATATCAAAATTGTACTGATACTGCCTAACAAAGGCAACCATTAGGTCCTTCCAAGAATGGACTCGGGAAGATTCCAAGTTAGTGTACCAGGTAACAGCTACCCCAGTAAGACTTTCTTGGAAGGAATGTATTAGCAATTCCTCATCTTTTGCGTATTCTCCCATCTTCTGACAATACATCTTTAGATGGTTCTTGGGACAAGTAGTCCCCTTGTACTTGTCAAGGTCCAGCACCTTGAACTTGGGAGGGGTGATGATATTGGGTTCTAGGAACAACTCTTTTAGGTTAGCAAAGGCATAATCTTCACCTCCTTCAATGGCCCTGAGCCTTTCCTCTAGATGATCCAACTTTCCCATTTCTGCCATAGCATGAGGGTTTTTACTTGTCGTGGAATGCAAGAGGTGTAGTTGTGGGTGATACTGAGGGCCTTCCAAAGGGTTTTGTAGGGGTATACCACCAACTGCTTGCCCTTCCGTGGCATATCCGAGGCAAGGCTCGAAGTCGGCTAGATTGTGGTGGGGAATTTCATGTGTCCCCCCCACGGTTTAAGAGACATGTGCATGATCAGTTTGGGGTTGTTGGCTCTCAATGGGTATAGGAGTGGAGTTATTGACATTCTTATTGGGAGTGTACGCCACTTTGGGTGGCGTATAGTTGAGAGGCAAGCCATATGGCGGGAAGGCGTGCTCGTTTTGAATTTGTACATTATGGGGGCTGCCCGTACTTCCCAAATCTTTGCCTACCATATCTGAGGTTGGATGATTCATTTGGTTGATGCCGGATGGGGACATCAGGTTCACCTTAGCAACAACGCTGGTAGCGGCAATTGCAACCGCATTGGCTTCCATTATCTTCTTCACGCTCATCATGGCCTCCATCATTGTGGCCATTTTCTCTTTAATGGCCTCCATGTCGGCCTTCATCTTCTCTTGTATCTCCTCTACTTCACCCATTACTCTAGCTCTAGCACAAGTTCGGTGAGGATGCCGTAAAGCATGTTTTTTTTTTTTGATAACAATGATTAAGTTCATTTTATTTTATTTTATTTTATTTTCAAGGAAAGAATGCAATGAGCAATGCAACCAATGAAAAGCATGGATGTATGCGAATGATGTACAGTTGAAGATTGCGAATTTTTACGCAGGATATGGGGTTGAATCAATTTAGATTTTCAACATGGTCCATGACGTCTTTGTCAAGGTGAAACTGGAAGTAACAAGGACATCAACAATCCTAAATATGTTTGGCAGTAGACGAAGCAGTGATGTGACTCGATTCATCTTTTGCCCCAATTTTGCAAGACGGTTACTTCCATATTTTGACTTGATGAACCTTTTTATAAAAGCATGAGCTTGGTTCAACCCTATAATCCAAGGAATGGCAATTCTGATCGCCAATACTTCAACAACATCTCATAGGGATGAATGACTCGGGCATACTTTAAGCTATGCATGGAAAATGTAATTATGAAATTGAGATGCCCGAAGAAACACCATTTCCTAGTTAACCATGCATTAGGTACCATGTTCAATTATTTTGTTTTGTTGTTGTGTATTTTTTTTTTTTTTTAGAAATGGGTTTATGATCCCAACATGGTTGGCTCATGGTACCTAACACATGCAACTAAGAATGTAGTGTGAAGTTTCACGCTTCCCCTTTTTTGTTTTTGTAGAGGAAAACACAAGGATGAGCAAACATGAAAACAAATGGTATGCAATTTTGCAGATCAAAAAGTTTGTTGAACGCATATGCATGATGATGCCATGACTCATGCAAAATGTGAGGCTGTAATATGATAACAGACAAATGCAGGAACGATATGTTCATTATGATGCCATGAAGAGATGCTTATGCGATGCATGATATGAATGCATTTTACGGACACGAGAGCCCGGAAAATTATCTCTTCTTACTTGCGCATTTGGGGGCGCAGTGCCCCATGTGTACAATTAAGAAGGTGATATGGACCTTCCGGCTTCCCGTGACAAAGGACGAGACCAACATACAATGCATGCTAGAGATAAAATGTGGGAGTGACTTGATTCGCACTGATTTTTGGAGTAAAAACGTGGGATAAACTCATTTTTTTCAAAAAGTTATAACTAGTCAAGATCTTAGCGACAATACAAACTTCCTAGCGGTTTCTAATCATATGGTCCATTAAGTCTATCATATGCTGACAATAGCTGAGAAGTCCATGGATCTCCTCGGGGGCGGAGTAGGTGTCCGCCACTGCTTTGGCCTTGGCTAGCAATGGGGGAAGTTCTTGACTCCTGTTCAAAGTAAGAGCAAATCGGTCCGTCCACATTGTTGCCTCTTGGTGCAATGAATCAATTACCCTTTCCCTTGCTTCCCTTTCTGCTGATATCTTGGCGTACTCATCCTCTAGCCTTTGCTCGTGAGTCGCCGCTAGATTTAGCTTCTCTTTGCACTTATCGATGATGGCCCACATATTCCCTTCAGTCTCGCTTAACTGTTGGGACAAATTTCTTTTCGACCTAAGGCAAACCTTTAGCTCGTCCTTCAAGATCATGCCTTTGACCCGTGATGATTCCTTTCACCTCTTCGGAGCTTGATCTCACTATTGCTGCCCTATAAAGCCCCTCAAAACTTTGCTTTGGTCGTGTTCTTCCTTTCGGGCCTTCTTGGTTTCTCATTCCAAGGCTTCATCGGTGGCCATATTGACATCCCTTAGTTCATCATACTCTTTTCAGACTTTGATGGCTATGGACTTGAACTTCTCTTCGACTACCCAGGCTCTTTCAAGCTCTGCCTTTAGGGCTTGTACCTCATCACTTTCTTCCGAAGCTTTAACCTCATCGTCTCTCACAGTCTTTAGATTTGGGAGCCAATCCAGTCCTTGTGTTCGGACTCTCAGCCACTTATGATAGCCGCCGATGATCCCATTACTGCTTCCCCTAAGCTCTCTGTCCTTTCTTCACGCCGCATCCCATGCCTTGCGAACTCCTTGGAGTACCCTCGCGTTGTGGTCACTGAAACCTCGTGCGATGAAAGGCGTGATGCTTTCATCTGATGGCACTCCCCTCATGGGACATCCTTCGCATGAAGATAGAATCCTGATTCTTCCTTCCTTCTAGCGAGGGAACCATTTAACAGACGCCCCTCCATGCTAGCCAAGAGTTGGTGCACAACAAACAATTCTTGCGCCGCTCTTTTCACATCCCCGGTCGAACGTGTCATACATGGCCAAAATGGCGACGACCGGGCTTTCCTTGCCATGATGAAAGGCGAGGAAAGCGTCAATCGCTGCTAGGTCCACTAACCCTTCCATATTCGGAAAGAGGACAACTCCAAAGATCAAAAGCGCCAAGATGTCAATAAAAGAAAGCCCATTCACCTTGATTTGCCAAGGCCTTTGCCCTTTCCTCCAAACACTTCCTTGGTACTCCGACTACCCCATTCCTGTTTTGCTTTACATGGTCCAACTTTTGTGCTGAGATTTTCACCACCTTGGCAACTCTTGTCGTGGAGGGATAGAACCCAGAGAAAAGATATGGCTTCCTTCCTCCCAGTGGGCATCCCAGGATTTCTTCAAACTCTTTCACAGTTGGCACTAGCTGGAAGTCCTCAAATGTGAAGCACCTTAGGGGCTGGTCATAATACTGGGAAAGGGATGCAATCGGTTCCATGGAGACTTCTACCCTAGCTAGGTCCCAAATCTTACCATAGGCTTTGCGGAAGGCTTGCCGTTGAAGTTGACCCATTAATTGCCCCAACTTTCGTAAACTGGTGACCTCTAAGCTCTTGATTTTGACTTGATAGAACCTCTTTTTAAGCGAAGGCTTTTGACTTGATCCCATGTTTTACTAAAGTGAAATAAAATCTAGTGCGAAACAAAACTCCTACATCTATCATGGGTGGAATGGATGAATGCATGAAGAAATGCATATGACACAGATGCAATTTACGAATACGGGAGCCCGAGAAATTGTTTCCTTCTTGGATACAACGTTTGGGCAGCATGGCACCCAACGTATGTTTTTTAAGAAGGTGACACGGACCCTCCGTCGGTTTGCTAAAGTGAGGGGATCAAAGACGAAACCCACGCATGATGCATATGCGAAAGGCACAACACGGGGATGTACATAGTACGACAATATTCACAAACAAATATAAGCAAAAGGGTATATGATACTTATGCATGGCAGTGTGAAAAATGGCACGCAGCGTGTTTGCTCCGTGCCCCTATTTAAGGGACCTATAAGGGAGAGAGCTAACTAGGCTTTTAGTGATAAACCCCAAGGTAGTCATATCTCTCTTGATGGTTTCTAGAGGTATCATCCCCTTCGAAGAACATACTGCAGCAGTAGGGACTACTAGCAACAATATGTTTTCAAAGAGAAAAACTCTAGATGAGGGTTCACTGTAATCAAGCAAGTCGGAGACCTAGCATGATCACGGATTCACCTCCACTCCTAATGTTCCCACGAACCCGGGTATAGGGCCCTTTTTCAACTCACCGTGTGTGCAAATAGTGTTAGTGTTTGTGTGCATCAAATGAATAAATATTTACCTCATGCATACAAAAAAAAAATGCACTAAAAGCATCAAAGAGTTATATATACAAGAACATAATAAGGGGAAGCCAACAAAGGAGTAAGTCATGGCAAAATTTGCACAAGATTAAATCGCCTAACTCTCTAAAAATAGTTCCCAGTGGAGTCGCCAACTGTCGCAACCTACCCTTCGGCGGGAGGGCGACGCGTGACTCGCGGGATGCGTGTTCCACGAAAGGAATGCACGCGGAGTCGCCACCAACGTTTATTTGAGGAAAACGTCGGAAAAACCGGAAAAGACGCGATCTACGAACTTTTAAGTGAAAGGTTCGGGAGTTGTATTTACGCACGGGGAAGGTGTTAGCACCCCATACGTCCGTCACAAGGGACGGCAGCCTTTAATCGAATGTGCAAACATGCCTTTGATTTTTACGTTCCCTTTTATGTCCTTATATCCTTTATACCCTTTTTATATTTTTTTCTTTTTTGTGGTCGACAAGGGTGTTTCCCTTTGCTCCTACGTATTCCTCAATTTGGGATGAGAAAATCAGACCTACGTAGTTCTTTCTTATCAAGTGATTCTTTTTACTTAAGTGGTGATCATTTTAAGGCGTTGGACCTTAAAAATGATCCATTTTACTTAGTGAGAAATTGAAATGACAAACTTCAAAAGCCTATTTTTTATGGACGAGCTTGACTAGGCGAGTTGATTTTAGCCTTAGTTTCACTTTAGTTATTAATCAATTCGATTAAGAATGAGAAATCCCAAAGAGAAAATGCCCGATTGATTTTCCGCTTTATTTTGCTAAAAGATGTTTTTTTTATTATTATATTATTTTTTTACCTCTTTTTGATTTCCAACGTGGTTACGGCACGACCGAACGGTCGGAATTCATTTTAACCGAAGTTAACGGATAATACAATTCAAACGTTCGGTGGAAATTTATTTTATTTTTAAGTTAAGCGAGAAATGACTTAAGTAAAATGGCTTAAGCACGTCAAGAGGGGGTATGAAAAGTAAACAAAACGAGAATAAAAATGCACGGAACACAATGTGGACCACTACGGGTACATAGAATGAATCGAAAAGCTTGATTCGAGGTACTTACCCGTTGAAGATCGAAGAACGATGAAGAACGAATGAAGAACGTCGAAGAACGGTCGAAACCTTCGCGAAATTCTTCACGGAAAACGTTACGGAAACGTTTCGGAAGCGCCTCGGCTTAGATTTTCTTCACGGAAACAATTTTTCCAAGCAAATTCGAAAGAGAGAGAAGTGCCTAAGGGGCTGAACCCTTTTCTTCTTCACTTCCTCCCTTATTTATAGCAAAATAGGGGAGGTGGTTGCCGCCCAGCTCGCCCAGGCGAGCTCAGCTCGCCCAGGCGAGCCAGGTTGCTTCCTCCAGAAGCAACAGCCTTCTGGAGGAATATTCTGGAGGGCCCAAGTGGGCCTGGGTGCTATTTGCACCCCCATTTTTACTAAGTACACCCCCCTCTGCTTTTTTTGGTGATTCTTTTTTCGTAAAGTTACGAAAACTTACGAATTTCGTAACGATACTTGTTTTCTTTCCGTAATGTTACGGAACCTTGCGGATTACATAATCATCCCCTTTTTGACTTACGGAATGTTACGGAACCTCACTTAATTATGCAACGATGCTTCCATTTGATTTCCGGGGTGTCACGGAAACTTACAGATTGTGCATCAATATTTTTTTTGGTTTTTCGGCATGTCCTGGAATTTCACAAATTGCCTAATGATGGATGCCAAGCACCTCACAAGGACCAAAGAAAGGTCGCATGTCATCAAGCAAAGGTCCCCGGACGAAATTAGGGTATGACAAATGGCATGCAAATCAAGGTAGGATTTTAGTGTTTCAAAAGGTCAGATATTTCTCTTCATGTGGCTGAGCATGAGTCACATCAAGAGAAAAAGGTGGGCCCTTTTTGTTCCACTCAAAATGGGACAAGTGGCAAGTACTTTAGAAAATAAAATAATAGGAAAAGAGAAAAGCCTTTTTTAAAAAAACCAAAAAGTTGTGTTCTCTCTCTCTCCTCACTCAGAAAATTCAGAATCTTTCTCCCTCTCTCTCACGTAGCTTTCTTCTTCCTTTCTCACCCACCATTGTTGCCCAACAAAGCTCCAACCTTTGGTCACCATTTCTGCTCCAAATCGCAAAAGGAAGGCATTTTCGGAGTCGTGAAGCGCATCTCTACATGTGGGACTTTGAAATTTCAGGTTTGGATAGACTTCTTCTCACCTAAATTTTCGTGGGTATTGGGTTTTGGGAGATATGATGGGTAGTTTTACTAGGTTTATGTATTGTGGTAGTTATTGGTGAAGGAATTTGTTGAAAGCATGTTGAACTTGCCATGTTTGGTGTGAGTCAAGCTTACCCATTCTGTTTTAGGGTTTTTATGATGATGCTTGTGATGTTTATGTGCTGAAATTGCTGATGGAAAACTGCTAGGGATGAAGGGTAGAGTTAATCTAGGGTTAGAAAGTGAGAATGTAGTGTTATGAGTGGAAAAGTGTGATGCTTTGAGGGTTTGAAAGGCTAAATCTGGATTCAGTAGAAATTGGAGGTTAAAGTGAGTTAGTCCTAGTTTGAAATGTCATTTAGGACTTATGAGAAAGCTTGGGCTGTGCAAGAGAGAAAAACAAAAGACCAAAGTGAAGGCAAGAGCCATTTCTAGGGTAAAATTTGGGTGTTGAGGAGTCAAATTTTGATTTGGTGGAATTTTAGGCGTAAAACCAGTTTGAACAAGTTTAGATTAAGGTTATAGACTTGTGTGAGGTGAGAGTTTGCTCCAAATTTACCCCATTCTCATTTTCACTTCTCAAACCTTGAAAATCCACTAAATTGAGGGGTTTTAGATACCTAGATTTTGAGTTGCTTTGGTCTAAAGCTTGTACTTGGTTTAGACATGATTTATACATGATTTAGGACTTGTAGGATTCAATTTGGGCAAAATTGGATGAAGGCAAGATGGATTTCGAAAATCTGCACTTTATGCAGAATTTTGCTGTCAAATATGTGCAGCAGAATTTTGAACTGTGCAGAAAATGCTTGTGTATGGCTGGTTGTGGAAAGGGTAGTACATATTGGGTTCTGGACATTTGCTAGCAGATCCCAACGGTCAAAATGTAGACTTATGTACTAGAGACTTCCATTAAAATTTTCGAGTCGATCCAACGGTGAACGAATTGGAACGAAGGAAATGTTACTGGGGTCTTTAAGTAAGGAAAGCTGTGATATTGAATTGTGTTTTGGGTAGAGTTTTCTGCCTCTGCCCTGTTTTCTTGGTTGTGTTAGTTCATGATGCTTGGATGTTGAATTACTTGGATGTTGTGAAAGCTTGGGAGGATTGATGGGGACCCGGTGTTGAGAGGAACAAGGATAAGGGCTACGTGGGAGTACGTGAGCTCAGTGAAGGTGGGCAACTGGAGATGGTGGGTTTATGTGTGATTTGTGGATGTGGAGTGTTGACTCGCACCATCGCCCGACCGCCACCTAGTACCACATGTGATGGATACCCCATAATCCTACAAGCTTGAGATGAGGAAGTGGGGAAGGGTGAGACTTCTTACTTTTATTCGTTGACCACAGAGTGGTACCTGGAGATATGTCGCGGGGGTCAAGAGACCTTGGGGACGTCAGGTGGGGTGCTATTGCCCAAAACCAAGCTTGACCAATCCCGACCCAACCCGGGCATAGTCAGTCAGTGAGAACCTGTGATGTACCTAAACAGGCGAGCTCTTGGCAGTCAACCGATAAAAGAACAAAGACCACAAAGCAAGGGGGCTTATGTGGTGGCTGGCCAGCTGTGAATCTTGTGTGATATATGGGATATGGCCTCTGTTAATCGATTACCGAGGGTGGGTAATCGATTACAAGGATTAAAAGTGAAGACAGGAAGCTAAGATGGCCTCTGGTAATCGATTACCAAGGCTGTGTAATCGATTACCAGGCTTAAAGATGGGATCAGGAAGTCGAGATGGCTTCTGGTTATCGATTACCAAGGGGTGTAATCGATTACCAGGCTTAGAAATGGAGACAGTAGGTGGTGAAGGCTCTGGTAATCGATTACCAGGTTGTGTAATCGATTACATAGAGTAACAAGCCACTGGTAATCGATTACCAGTTATGTGTAATCGATTACACAGTGCATTTTACATGTTTTCATGTTCTGAAGCTGTGTAATTCGTGTTTGGCCTCTGGTAATCGATTACCAAGGCTGTGTAATCGATTACCAGAGATGAAAAGCCTTGAGGTACACCTTTTAATTGTGTGTAGTGGTTATGGGACACTTTGTGTTGCTATTGTAGCTAGAGCTCTCGTGAAAGAGTCTATCCCTTTCCTTTTTATTTCTTGTAGATCGTGATGGCGGCGCAAGTAATCCATGATCGAGTGGAGATGGAGTGCCTAGAGGGAGCTTGGGAGACCCTCGAAGGCAATGCGAGGTGCCGATTTCGGGGCACGATTCGATTCATGGCTACTTCATTGGTGCATCCAGAGGAACTCGCGCGCACGCTTCAGCGCACTGTGGAGTGGATACTACCCACGCCCACACCATATCGTCTAGTGGAGCCAGTCCAAGTGATCGAGGTGATGTCATCTGAGGAAGACCCTGAGGAAGACCAAGAGGAGCTACCTCCTGAGCCTGCTGTGGATGCTCTTGACTTCCTAGAGGGTGATGAGGACCCACTCCTTGAGGTGGATTCTCCCGAGGTCGTCATGTCGGTATCTGAGGCAGACTCTACGGAGGAGAGCGGCCCTGGAGAGATGGCGACTAGTGGAGGCTATTCATCATAGTAGACAGCTCATTAGACTAGGTTCATATACTTTTTGAGGGTGGGTGTATCTAGTGCTGACTGTTAGGTTTACTCTTTTGTTTTTGTATGGGTAGACCTATTGTATAGGAATTTGATGATTGTATACATGTGGCTGAAGCCACTACAGTGGATACTTTTGCCCTGGATGACACTATGTATTTTGCAAAACTCCCATATTTTGGACAGCTTTAAATGATGAATGTACTTATGTTTACTCTTGTTATTTGAAAAGAAAGCATTAGCAAACTTTATTTGCAAAAGAGTTTATCGACCGTATTTTATTTTATTATTTTCACGTGACGACCTAAAGTAATGGCTGACATACCTTTCCTTCTGAAAAAGCAAAATATTTAGAGGTTATGAGTGATCAGAAAGAGATGACTCCGAATAGAGTTGTGAACTGGCCATTCAGGACTCTATAGTGATGATTTTCCTTCTGAACTTAATTATTGTGAAAAGAGAAAGAAATGAAAAAAAAAATAAAAATTTCCATGGTCTTTGTTGTTTAAAATTATTACTGTTAAACCAGTCATTATTTTGGGGATGCCACAGCCTGCCGCGGCTTGCCTACTCATTTTTTTCCTCCTCCATTTTCACTTCCGCCCTTCAATCTTTCTCTTCTTCTTTCTTTCTTCTTTTACAATTTTTTCTCCTCCCTTTCTCATTTTCTAGGCATGCCTCTTCTTCTTCCTTCTTCCTTCCTCTATCACGGCCTCATCCTATGCCTCTCCTTCCTCAGCTGTGACCTCCTTCTTCCTTCCCCTCCACTATGATCACGACCTCCTTCTTCCTTCCTCTTCGTCGTGGACACGACCTCCCTCCCCCTTCCCCTTCGCCGCAATCCCCTTCCCCCCTTCTGAAACTCCGTCACAGCCTCCTTCCCCCTACGCCGATATGTGTATTTTTTTTTTTTTTTTGTTTTTATGGTTTGTTGGTCTCTCTCCTGGCTGGTTTTTCTTCTTCTGTTGGTCTCTCCTGCATTTTGATGTTAGGGACAGAGAGTAAAACAATTTTTTTTTAATAATGTGTAGATCTTAAGGGTTCTTCTACAAGAACTCATTCTTCATGTTGGAGATCTGTCCAACTACTTTATTGGGAGATCTTATGAAAACCAAATTTTGAGCTTCCTTATTCAAGATCTGACAATAAAATTAAGCGATAAAAGATAAAGTGTAAGATATATCTAATCCATATCCCATTGATACTAAAAAATGTCTGTTTTTCAAAATATAAACACTAAAAAATATATTAAAATTTTTGAAGACTATAATATAATGGACACCGGCCATCTCCAATATCCGTAGCAAGGCCCATCATCACATCACAACTTCCCAACCCAACCACCCAGAAAAAAACACACAAAAGCCAAATTTTGACGTTTCCTTTCCTCTTTCTTTCCCTTTTCCTCGTTTCCACGACCCTCTCGAATTCTTGAGACGTTTCCCGAATCTTCACTACGCACGTTTCTGAAACTATATAATATCTAAAATCCCTTCACTTCCCATTCCTAAAACCTCTTACAAAAACCGTACAACAAGGTTGTTTTTGTTTTGTTTTGTGTTTTCTCTCTAATCATTCGAATGGCCAAAGAAGGACCTAACTGGGACGGGTTGCTGAAATGGAGCATTGCTCACTCCGATGGGACTAGCCCTACTCGCAATTTAAGGTCCAAATTTTCAATTTTTACTTTTTTTTATTCCTTCTTCTTTTAATTGTTTTCAGTTGAAGTTGTGTTAGCCCTCTTTATGATGGTTCAGGTTAACAAAACTATGGAATTTCCTCGTTTTTATTATTTTTTGTTGCTGGGAAACGCTTACCCATGTTTCAAAATTTGATTTTTGAATGGAGAAATTTGTTATTTTTTATTGAATGTGATTGAGGGAGGTGGGGTTACTGATTAGTGGACTAGGGTGTGATTTTGTGATTTGTGGTTTTGTAATTTTTTTATTCTTTGAGGGGGAAATAGGGTTCGTATGTAAATTTATGATTGTATAGTTTATAGTTTCTATTCTTCGGGGTGGTAGTTTCTGACGTGTACTCATTTAGCAAAATTTTAATGTTTTTGAAAATAAAAAGGTGTCTTGTTGTTAAATGAGTCGGAGGGTTGGGAATAATATTCATTGGACTATGATTTGATTTTGTTAATTTTATAATTTTGCAGTTAAACAATTTATATAAGGTTTGTTTTTATTTTATTTGTAATTCTTGTTGCAAAATTGTATACCCATTTTGTGAAAAATTGAAAATTTAATACCGAAAGGGGTTGGTCTAGCTTAGTTGGTTGTGTGAGTTGCTGTGAATTTCTTGGTACTTAAAGCTTGATTCCCGTGCATAAATTTTTTTGAAAATTTAACTGTTATTTATAAAGATGCTATTTATGAATATGGAGGCTGATATTGATATAGTGGACTTGGTTTTGATTTTGTGATTTTGTAGTGAGGAGGATCGAAAATGGTTTATGGAAGCGATGCAAGCACAGACCATTGATGTTGTAAAACGTATGAAAGAGATCACACTTGTGATGCAAACTCCAGAACAAGTATTGAAAGACCAAGGAGTTACCCCTGCAGACATTGAAGGTATTCAACATTTATCAATGTGCAAGACTAATGAAAAATAAACTCCCTTTTATTTTAAGTTAATGTTTGGTTTTGTTAATCTTGTGCTAACTTTAATTTTTTGCAGATATGTTGGAAGAGTTGCAAGAGCATGTTGAGTCGATTGACATGGCCAATGGTGTGTTTTAAGGATTTTGAAGGCTTATGAATTTGACTTTGTTGATGATAGTAGGAACACTATTCATGTTATTGAAGTACTTAGTTGTCATGCTTAAGCTTGCTTATGGTAGTTTCCTGCAGGGAATTCCTACAAGTTTTTGTAGATCGTTATTTAATTTATCATTTGGATTTTTAGTTGCTGTCTCAGTGATATTTGCTGGATGATGAAGTGTCTTCATGGGCAATACAGGGGCCAATGTTGAATAAATAACAATTACTTGTTTTGAATTGTTATGATATTTACATAAATTAATGTGACAAGTTTATTTGTTCTGGCTTTGTGGTCAAGATGTTTTATTATTGTTATGCTTTTTCTGAGAATTGTTGACTCATAACTTCCCCAAATTTGTTCAATTATTTTCCATGTGATCATGGCAATAGTTCACATGATTTTTCTGCTGTTAGTCTACATTTTTCATGTTTGCATTTGCTTTAGCGTCTGTGGTATTGATAATAGGCTGGTTAATGGATTTGTGTTTTCTATGTTTCAACACCTATATGTCTCACCTATTCCCAGATCTCCACTCAATTGGTGGTTTGGTTCCTCTTCTTGGTTACCTAAAGAATTCTCATGCCAATATTCGAGCAATGGCTGCTGATGTTGTGACCACAATAGTCCAGAATAATCCTCGAAGTCAGCAACTTGTTATGGAAGCAAATGGCTTTGAACCTCTTATTTCTAATTTTAGTTCGGATCCTGACGTGACTGTTAGAACTAAAGCACTGGGTGCAATATCTTGTATGTATTATTATATTTTGGAGTTGTGATATTTTGTTACCTGAGATTGGAATGGTACTGATTTTTCTTTTGGGAACAACTTGACAGCACTAATTCGGCACAACAAACCAGGCATTACTGCATTTCGTTTGGCAAATGGGTATGCAGCTTTGAAAGATGCTCTAGCCTCTGAAAATGTGAGATTTCAAAGGTAAACAAGGTTTTCTCTGAAAAGTTTTTAATTGTGTTATTCCCTCTGAATATATCATCAATTAGGAGTAGTTTGTACCATATTATATCCTCATTATTGGTTCTATAGTTTATAGTTTAATTATAGACTTTTCAACCCTCATTATTAAATGGGAAATTGAATTCCAAGTTCTGTTATTTTTATAATCTTTCAGGAAAGCTCTCAACTTGATCCATTACCTGTTGCATGAGAATAATTCAGACTGCAACATCGTGAACGAGCTTGGGTTTCCTCGAATGTTGATGCACCTTGCCTCAAGTGAAGATTCAGATGTGAGAGAAGCTGCCCTTCGTGGCCTTCTCCAGCTTGCTCACAATGCGAAAGATGGCAAGGATGGCAATGAGAAAGACAGTGTGAAAATAAAGCAACTTCTTCAAGAACGAATAAACAACATCAGTTTAATGTCAGCTGAGGACCTTGGTGTAGTCAGGGAGGAGAGGCAACTTGTGGACTCCCTGTGGAGCACTTGCTTCAACGAGCCGTCTTCTCTTCGAGAGAAAGGTCTTCTAGTGCTTCCGGGGGAGGACGTGCCCCCTCCAGATGTTGCTAGCAAATATTTTGAGCCTCCTCTTAGATCTTCGACTGCAAATCCATCTTCAAAGAAAGACCCAGAAAAGAATGAGATCCCTTTGCTTTTAGGGTCAGGACCTTCTCCTACATACACTAACAACCAAGGTTCAAATAAAGGAGATGCTAGTTCATAGACAGATGCTAATATATCGAAAGTTTAAATGCTTTATGTTCTGTTTTTTATACCATGCTTTCTTTCTATCTTATCATACAATAGTAATTTCTTTCTTTCACTTATAGGCTATGTTTTTAACCCTTTCTTCTGGCCTCAGATTGGTTTTCCCTAGTATTTCTAGGATGATGATCTCATGGTATGTTACACTGTGACACTATAACTAGCCCTCCATTGTAGTTTGTTAATGTATGATTGCAGCGGTGAATGCCTTCATTTTTTTGTGCCTTCATTTTTTTGCACTTTGATATTTTCAAATATTTGTTTAGATGTTTCTTTTTCCCATTTCCATGCATAAAAGGATATACTTCATCCATTTCTGTAATTAAAAAGGAACCCCTCCGGGGGACGCATCTCAATCACTTGTCCCCTGGCTGGAAAATTAAATGTATAATATAGTTATATACATTTAGCTAAAAATATATTTAGTTATAATGTTGTAGAACTTAGTAAATAACAACTTAAATTAATATAAGATTATCAGAAAATTTTAAAATTAAAATCTCTAAAATGTAAAGCTTACAACATTTTAAAATGTTACTAAATATTTTTGAATCAAGTAACTAAGTTGAAAACTAATAAATGTAATTATACATATCATAAGTTATCCTTTAAAGATTTAAAGGATCTACTTCATCTATGTCTCTAATTAAAAAAGGAACCCCTCCGTGGGACACATCTCAAGTTGTAGAACTTAGTAAAGGAGAACTAAAATTGATATAAGATTAACACGAAATGTTAAAACTAAAACCTTTAAAATATAAAACACAAGATACAACATTGTATATGTTACAAAGATACAATATTTTTTATGTTATTAAATATTTTTGAATCAAGCAACTAAGTTGAAAATTTCATGCAACTATACATAACACAACTTGATGCAAGGGACCAGTTACCAGAGCCATGAGCAAGAGGATTAGGTTAGAGCTGCTGAAGAAAGTCCTAGGATTCTCATGAATCTCATGATAGATTTTTGAGTTTGGTCAAGATTGGGTCCACTTATCTTTATACATATTATATTAGGTTTTCATTATTTTTTATCCTTGTATTTAGGGCTCCATAATGTAGGTAGGATACCCTAAAAATGTAGGATTTTTCAGTCCTTGAATTTTATGGCACCTAGATTAGTTTTTGTATTAGGGGTAGTTTTATAATTTCACATGCATTAAGTGAATATTTGATTTGTGTGTTGAAAAATAAATTTAATTGAATTGGAAAAAGTCCAATTCAATTAAATTTTAGAGGGGAAGGTGAACATTTGCTTGCTACACCCTATTGTCACATCATATAGTTACACTTTGTGCATGTCCTTCATGTTTTACATGTCTCATGACACCTAAGTATACTTAGTGAAGAATCTTGGACTTGATCTTGGATTAGTGGGTTGAACCATCACTAAATTTCATTAATCATAATTAATGAATTTTTGGTTCTACAAATTCAATTTTAAACTCAAGTGAAATTTGAATAGAAATTCAAATTTCCCTCCAATTTTGTGTGACACTTAGGCTATAAATAGATGTCATGTGTGTGCATTTTTTTTCAACTTTGTTCATTTGAGAATTAAACTTCAAAGTTTAGACCTCTTTTGAGGCACAAAATTTTGTGATCCTTCTCTCCTTCTCTCTCCATTCATTTTCTCCTACCTTCAAGCTCTTATCCATGGCTTCCTATGATGGTGAGCTTCTTCTAAACTCATCTCCTCCTTGAAGTGACGTTTCCAATCATCTTTCTCCTTCTTCATTCCATTGTCATCAAAATTCAAGAAGCAAAGGACTCCATTGATGAAGAATATCCAAGGCCTACAAGCTCCAATGGAGCTACATCATGTGGTATCAAGAGCATCTTCATCTAGGTGATGTTCTTTTACTTCCTCTATCTTTTTATTTGATCAATTCACTTTAATTCCTTGTTTTTCATCTTATTCTCTATATATATCTTCCATTATCATGTTCTTGTGTTGATTTTAGGTTCTATCATTTTTCAGTCATAATCTTCTTATGCTGAATCTTTAGACCTAAATTTTCATCCAAAATATTGATTAGAAAAAAAGACACAAAAATCTAAGTGTAAATCACTTAATCCATGTTGTCTTAGAGTCATGTTTAGTTATATAATTGTCACATTAAGTTCTAAGTTTGTGTTGAATTTTTATTTTGTTGATTGAATTCTAGATATATTTGTTCATGTATTCTTGTCATTCTTAGCCTATCTTTTAAATTTTGGGTCTAATTCATGCATGTTATTTAGTTCATAACATGTTCTAAATCAATTCCTAGTAGTAGTATTGTTGAACTTTTTTTGGTTTTCTAAGTTTCCTACATGATGCCTATGATGAAGTTGAGTTGTGGTGTTAAGTTGTGACTGAATTTGTAAATAAAAATAAGTCTTAAGCTCTTTTGAATTGTGTTCTTCAAGATAATTGAGCATAAACAAACATAAATTGTAACTATCCAAGCCTTAAGCAACATAAACACTACTCTTGATTTTTAGGTTGAAATCGTTGGTGTTGACAGCTTGAACATATGAACTTGTATAAATTACTGTGAATTGGTCACTACGAATTTTGAGCTGAAATGTTTACAAAATTTTTAGACATCTGGACCAAAATTATAAAAAAGAACCAAGTGACTTTGATAAAAGTAAAAAATAATAAAAATCACACAAGTTGGCAGAAAAATCAGTGTTCAAGAAAAAAAAAGTGAAAGGGAAGTATGCTTTTCGTTTTGGCTCGAAATTTGTTCTATGATTGGTGCCTATTTTATACCAATCTCAGTTCTGAAATTTCAATTGAAATTATTGTGAAAACAAGTGTCAAAACTAGAGATTTTTTGAGTCTTTTTTTTTTAGTTTTTCTAATCTATTCTAGAGCCATTCTAGGTTTCTCTTTGAGTCCTAGCTTGCTTTTGTGTGCTTTTCATTGCTTTAATTATTGAATAATCCTTGAAAATTTGTCTTGTTAAAATTCTATTGGTTTAACTTTCATTTCAATTTTTTGGTCTTTGGTTATTGCTTGTCTCTTTGTTTTCTTGTTTGTGAGTTGCCATATAGGAAATTGGAAAGGAGGATTGGTGTCATCCTTTGAAGAATTTGAATCAAGAAGCAAAGGAAAAACCTCCTTAAGAGCTATTGGACTAAGAAACACTCCAATTTAAGTGAATCACCAAAGAGAGAACAACCTCCAAAATTGAGGACCTTTTTGTAATTTTGTAATTGAGAATTTACTTACTTTCATTGCATTCAAATTTTGTAACAAAAAGGTCTTTCATTGGAAGTAAGTTGGGAGCCTCCAATAGGTCATCCTACTTCCATTTATATGTAATAATTTTAGGTAATTTTCCCTTAGGATTGTGAGTGTTTTGTTGGGAACCTTAAATGTGGTCATCCAAATACTTTTAGGATTCGCCTAGTTTACATTTCTTGCTTACTTTCATAGCTTATTTCCTTTACCTTCCATTGTCAAACCGCCTAGATAGCTTGCCTTTTTTATGGAAGCTTGCTTGTGGAGCTTCTATGGAGGCCGGATCTTTGAGCTTCAATGAGATCCTTTAATTGTGGTTTTCCACCATGGAGATGCAGCGGAAGACAAAGGAGAAGAGGTGAGAGGAGGCACCATTCACTAGGGAATAAGCCATGGAAGAAGGAGCTTCACCACCAAGATGAGCCTTGGATAAGAAGCTTGGAGAGGATGCTTCAATGGAGGAAAAGAATGAGAGAGAGAAAGAGAGAGGGGGGAGCACGAAATTGAAGGAAGAAAAAGAGAGAGAAGTTAAACTTTGAGTTGTGTCTCACAAGACTCTCATTCATCAAAGTTACAACAAGTGTTACACATGCTTCTATTTATAGACTTGGTAGCTTCCTTTAGAAGCTTTCTTGAGAAAACTTCCTTGATAAGCTTCTTTGAGAAAACTTTCTTGAGATGCTAGAGCTTAGCTACACACACCCCTCTTATAACTAAGCTCACCTCCTTGAGAAGCTTCCTTAAGAAGATTCTTAAAGAAGCTAGAGCTTAGCTACACATACCTCACATACCTCTCTAATAGTTAAGCTCACCTCCTTGAGATGAGAAGCTAGAACTTAGCTACACATCCCCTATAATAGCTAAGCTCACCCCCATGACAAAAAACATGAAAATACAAAAAAAAAGTCCTTACTACAAAGACTACTCAAAATGCCCTGAAATACAAGGCTAAAATCCTATACTACTAGAATGACCAAAATACAAGGCCTAGACGAAGGAAAAACCTATTCTAATATTTACAAAGATAAGCGGGCTCATACTTAGCCCATGGTCTCAAAATCTACCCTAAGGCTCATGAGAACCCTAGGGCCTTCCCTTGGATTTCTAGCCCAATCTACTTAGAGTCTTCTACCCAATTTCCTTGCGGAGTAGGATTGCATCATTCCCTCCACCTTGGAAAGCAATTGACCTCAAATCCCGAGGTTCTTCATACATTGGGCTCCTTCCCTCAACACCTGTAAAAAGAACAAAAACATATGTATTAGTGGTGTTTGGTATGTTGAAGTAAGGTAAGGTCTGAAAACCCATTTCCTGGGCATCTTCCCATGAAGGAACATGGTTTCTCACCAACTCAATGAGTGGTGCTACAAGTATAGAAAAATATGGGACAAACCTTTTGTAAAAGTTTGTTAAGTCATGGAAGCCCCAAATTTTTCTTATACTTGGTGGAGTGGGCCACTCAGGAATGACCTTTATTCTCTTAGGGTTCATGGGAACCCCTTGATCACTATTTGAAAAATTAAGAAAAGTAACGCAATAAAACATACCTTTTTCTGTATTTTCATATTGATTATTCCTACCAAAAAGTATGACAAACCTAAGGTGTCCCATATGAGTACCTAAGTTTGTATTGAAACTAAAAATAAGAACAAACCTACCTAATGAATCCTTATGTACACACACCATGAAGATGTTAGGTGTACGAGTGATTTTACAAAAGAGGGTTGCACCACTCAAAACATTCATCATACCACCTATTTTAGGGACTTGGTGCCTAATAATACCTATTTTGGGCACCAACAAAGCACAAGGATTTAAGCTCTTGCGAATCAAACCCTCATCCAACAACTTCTTTACTTGAGGAATAAACTCAAGCCCAAGAGGTGTGACAATGCTAGCAAGTGCCTTTTTACAAAAGAGAAAATGTGGAGGTTGTCTAAGAGGAAAAATTTCTTTAATGTTTGTCTTTATTGTAAAATGAGTTTCCTTCTTAGCTAAGCTCTTGGAGGAGACACTTACCTCCTTACACTTCTCTTTAACCATTAATGGTTGTCCTTTTTCTTGGGGGTAGATTTCTTTACTAGATTCTTCCCCTTTTGCTTTTTCACTTTCACTAGAGGAAGGTGAAGTACTAGCCTCATCTTGGCTACTATAAATGTCTTGGCCCCTCATAATCATGGTTTTTGTGGTGGGGCATTGAGAAGTAATGTATCATCTTCCAAGACATTTAAAGCACTTTATAGAGCTAGTTTTCTCTTGCATACTAGCCTTAAGGGCTTGCTTTTCTATTGTCTTCCCCTTATCATCTTTGGGCTTAGAAGGTGTCACCCCTAAGATGCCTTGACCTTGGTCTTTCTTTGGATAAGAGTGAGAGCCATAAGATTTTAAAGTAGACTTCTTTTTAAGTTGTTGCTCTACCCTTATTTCCCAATCTAAGTTAGCCTCTACACTGTCCTTCCCATGGAAGTATGAGAGTTTAATGTTAGCCTCTTGAGGCTTTCTTTCCTTTTCTCTTCTATGGGAGTGAGGTCTAAGATGTGACCTATGCCTTCCTTCGTAATAGTCACGAAGTTCTTCACTTAGGCTTTTGCAAGAGTTATGACTACTATAGGAGGCATGTTTTTCTCTTTTCATTTCTTTCATTATTTTTCTTCTTTCTTCCTCTCTTATTTTCTTTCTTTCATCTTGACTTATTTCTTCCACTCTTTTTTTTTTCTTTTTCTTTTCTCTCTTGTTTTTCTTTCCATAACTTGAGGGAACTCAACTCATCTAAGATTCTAGATAAAGAGTCTTTATGACTAGTACCCTCGCCATTAACACTAGATGAATGATGACTCATGTTGGTTTCTAAGTTATGGTTCTTTCTTGTTGGAGGTTTGAAAACAAAAGGTAAAAGAAACTATGGTTGAAACTAGCCAAAATAAACACTAAAAGAGGTGTGAAAGATAAGGTAAAAAAATAATTGGTAAAAGGAAAGCTATCTAGGCGGTTTGACAATGGAAGGTAAAGGAAATAAGCTATGAAAGTAAGCAAGAAATGTAAACTAGGCGAATCCTAAGAATGTTTGGATGACCACATTCAAGGTTCCCAACAAAACACTCACTATCCTAAGGAAAAATTGCCAAAAATTATTACACAAATGGAAGTTTGGTAACCTATTGGAGGCTCCCAACACACTTCCAATGAATGGCCTTTTTGTTACAAAACTTGAAAGCAATGAATGGTAAGTAAATTGCCAATTACAAAATTACAAAACGGTCCTCAATTTTGGTGGTTGTTCTCTCTTTGGTGATTCACTCAATTTAGAGTGCTTCTTAGTCCAATAGCTCTTAAGGTGGTTGGCCCCTTTCTTTTTTACTCAAATTCTTCAAGGGATGACACCATTCCTCATTCCAATTCCCTATATGACAACCCACAAACAAGGAAACAAAGAGACAAGCAATAACCAAAGACCAAAAAAAAAATGAAATGAAAGCTAAACCAATGGAGTTTTAAAAAGACAAATTTTCAAGGATTACTCAACAATTAAAGCAATGAAAAGGACATAGAAGCAAACTAGGACTCAAAGAGAAACTTAGAATGACTCTAGAGTAGAGTAAAAAAAACTATAAAAAAAAGACTGAACAAACCTCTAGCTTTGGCACTTGTTTTCACAGTAATTTTCAATTGAAATTTCAGAACTAAGATTGGTATAACATAGGCACCAATTATAGAATAAATTTTGAGCTAAAACAACAAGCACACTTCCCTTTCACTTTTTTTTTTCTGGATACTAATTTTTTCTGCCAACTTGTATGATTTTTATATTTTTTTCCTTTTCTCCAAATCACTTGGTTCTTTTTTTATAACTTTCTTCCAGATGTCTGTAAAATTTAGTAAAAATTTCAGCTCAAAATTCGAATTAACCAATTCTCAGTAATTTTACTAGTTTGTATGTCCAAGCTGCCAGCACCAGCGATTTTTTTTTTTTATTTTAAGCATGGTATATTGATTGCCTTGGGCTTACTTTCAACCTTCCCATGTATGTTGAACTCACTCGTATTGTTTAACACAGTTTTAGGAGTTCAATATTCTATTAGGATCAACATTTCAGCCAGCAATTCAATCACCAAAACTCAAATTCACAATAGACACAATCATAAGGAAACCTAAAAGTTCAAGAAAAGGTTCACAATCAAAGACTCTCTAAGAATTTTGCATGAACATGTTAAAGACTAATTAACATGAAAGATTTGACTCAAATCAAATAATAGGCTAAGAGAATTTCATACACTCATGAACAAATGAATTAGACAAAGAAACAAGAAAAATAAAATTCAGCACAACATAAGAAATCTTATGTGACAAGTTTCATGACTAGACATGACTTCTATGGCAAAACTACAATAGGTGAACAAGTCACTCTAGATTTTTGAGGTTTTCTTCTACTTTAATATTTTTGTAAGAATTTTATGGTTTAGGTTTCAGCCACAAAAAATAACAAGACAAAAACTCAAAGGAACCTAAACTCAACACAATTCATGGTTCAAGAACAAGAACAAGAAATTTGAACCATAGAAAAATCAAATCTAGCTTCTATAGCAAGTTTAATCGGTGGAAACTCTAAAGAATCATGTTAAAAACATTTAGCAAAAGACGTGTGAGGAGATACAAGGAGAAAAAATGAAGAAACAACAATGGAAGAGAAGGTAAAGCAAAAAATTAATGGAGGTTTAAGAAGCACCTACTTGAAGCTCTTGTGCTCTGATTACCACTTGATCGAAGCTTGCTTGTGGAGCTTCTATGGAGGATGGATCTTTGAGCTTCAATGGGGTCCTTTAATTGTGGTTTTCCACCATGGAGATGCAGCGGAAGACAAAGGAGAAGAGGTAAGAGGCAGTGCCATCCACTAGGGAATAAGCCATGGAAGAAGGAGCTTCACCACCAAGATGAGCCTTGGATAAGAAGCTTGGAGAGGATGATTCAATGGAGGAAAAGAAAGAGGGAGAGAAAGAGAGAGGGGGGAGCACGAAATTGAAGGAAGAAAAAGGGAGAGAAGTTGAACTTTGAGTTATGTCTCACAAGACTCTCATTTATCAAAGTTACAACAAGTGTTACACATGCTTCTATTTATAGACTAGGTAGCTTCCTTTAGAAGCTTTCTTGAGAAAACTTCCTTGAGAAGCTTCTTTGAGAAAACTTTCTTGAGATGCTAGAGCTTAGCTACACACACCCCTCTCATAACTAAGCTCACCTCCTTGAGAAGCTTCCTTAAGAAGATTCCTAAAGAAGCTAGAGCTTAGCTACACATACCTCTCTAATAGCTAAGTTCACCTCCTTGAGATGAGAAGCTAGAGCTTAGCTACACACCCCCTGTAATAGCTAAGCTCACCCCCATGACAAAAAACAAGAAAATACAAAAAAAAGTCCTTACTACAAAGACTACTCAAAATGCCCCGAAATACAAGGCTAAAACCCTATACTACTAGAATGGCCAAAATACAAGGCCCAGACGAAGGGAAAAGCTATTCTAATATTTACAAAGATAAGCGGGCTCATACTTAGCCCATGGGCTCAAAATCTACCCTAAGGCTCATGAGAACCCTAGGGCCTTCCCTTGGATCTCTAGCCCAATCTACTTGGAGTCTTCTACCTAATTCCCTTGCGGGGTAGGATTGCATCACTTTTACCAATTAGTTTTTACCTTATCTTTCACACCTCTTTTAGTGTTCATTTTGGCTAGTTTCAACCATAGTTTCTTTTACCTTTCTTTTTTCAAACCCCCAACAAGAAATAACCACAACTTAGGAACCAACATGAGTCTTATTCTTCATCTAGTGTTAATGGTGAGGGTTCTATTCCTAAGGACCCCTTGTATAAGATATTACATGAGTTGAGATCCCTTAAGTTGTGGAAAGAAAAATAAGAGAGAAAAGAAAAAGAAAAAAAAAGAGTGAAAGAAATAAGTCGAGATGAAAGAGAGAAAATAAGAGAGAAAAAAAAGAAAAATAATGAAAGAAATGAAAAGAGAAAAATATGTCTCCTATAGTAGTCATGACTCTTGCAAGAGTTTAAGCGAAGAACTTAGCGACTATTATAGAGGGTGCCATAGTTCATGTGACACCCTCTACCTCATACATATATGTACTAATAATAAAAGAAATAAGAAATCAAACTTAACTAAAAGTTTTTAAAACACATTTAAATACAAGCCTTTCAAGAGGGTAGAAGACTCACATTCTCCTTTCTAACATCATAATAAAACTTGTCCAAATAATTAATAAATTCACTTCGGGTCAAAACGAGACCGTCTAAAACTTCATACAATTAATATAGAACGTATACTTTAATGTCACATCTTATCAGAGCATTGTGTTCCTGTGTCCTCTAGCATCAGGTTCTTCATAGTCATCCACCTATTCATCTGCTTTCACGAACACAAGGTTCGAGATCATCATAGGATCCAAACACAAATAGCACACTGGGAGTGAGTTATCACATTCCTAACTAATGAAGAGTAACGAGACAACATGTAGGTGTAAATATCATTAAAATAAAATAAAACGACAACATGTAGGTGTAAATATCATAAAAATAAAATAAAACTTACTTAAACATAGCTCACATCATTTCACCACTTTGTCACCCAACATCACATCATAACACAACACGTCTCATTCATCTTCCCAACATTCACGTACTCAAGGATCAACACACAATATCACCAAGTCAATCACTATCGATCAATACACAAGCGTTATGCAACATATACACTAAGACTCAATCCTATATGCAATGTGGTACCATGTCAGTGAAAAACCTCGTCGAGCGCCTAGGAGTACATGACAAGACAAACCACTCACTAGCAAGTCAAGTCACTCTCGATAATATCATAGGGAGACCAGTTAGGGTCACAATGTTTTGCGAGAATCCTCCAACCATATGGGATCAACATAGACTTAAAGGAGCACTCAAATCGGGTGACCCCCATGGCCTACACTCCGAAGAGTCCATCGGGGCCTCTCCCTCTTGATTCAGGTCCAACCCAGAAAGCATTTTAGGACACAAATTTTATCTATGAACTGTACAAAACACACGACTTCTCAACATTAACTCGTCGCCCTTAAAGGGACTTAGCATTAACTCGTCGCCCTTAAAGGGACTTAACATTAACTCGTCGCCCTTAAAGGGACTTAACATTAACTCGTCGCCCTTAAAGGGACTTAACATTAACTCTTCTACCTTAAAGGGACTTATGGTCATGTGATTGTACAATTAATAGTTCACAACTCAATGCACACAACATCTCAATGCACATATATATCTCAATCATATACATACTCAATTTATCACATATACTCGATCTCAATCACAATGGTATAATCTAAATTTAACACGTTATCACACCTCATGAATCATAAACATTTTGTCTATGAACTATGCAATACACACAACTACTCAATTGTTTTCAAAATCATTTTAACTCATCGGTTTCCCACAGTGGTTCCCATCACAATACTCGTTGCCCTTAAAGGGTCTTGCAATTGTGTGATTGCACAGTTCATAGCTCACAGCTCAATACACATCTATTTCACCATTAATCACAGGTTCAAATTATCACATACTCTGATTTGAATCACCATTTCATAATCTCAATATAACAATTTATACAAAAATTTTATCATAACATGGGGAGTAAAACCCCTCAAATAATTTCACACAATTATACCAAAATCAATTAATCAAAATCATAGAAATATAAAAAAAATAAAAACACCAAGATCACTCTATTTTATCAACTATTTTGCATCATGACATCAATAATGTATTTATAATAATAAAGGAAAAATTATAATTTAATAAACATCCCAAAATAAACCCAATTTAATTTTCTAAGAATCCATACACATGTTCATTCTAACCTCAATTGCGATAAACTCATCCCTTACCTCTAAGCGGGTTCACATGTCTTCCGACAATGATAGCGACATCTCTAGCAAGTTCTTGAGATTTCTCAATTTTTTCCTTTGATTGCTCTGATAGGGTTCCCAGAAGTCAGAGAGAAGAAGAAGGGATTGAAGCCTCCATTTGTACTGTCTTTGTGTGATTCTGTTATCTCCCTCCATGAATATTATCTCGCAAATCCCAACGTTAAATGTGTGTGGAATTGAATCTTGAACAACATATCAAAATTACGACAATCCAACGGTTAACAAATCTAGGATCATAATTTTACCAAGATAGTTTTGGGTTTCTGCGGGAAAAGAAAAGGCTACGATGCGAAGTGTATTTATCTCAACTCCAACATTTTCTCATAATTCCCAACGGTGAAAAGACTAAGAATTAAGTTGCGAACCTGATGCTTAAATTTCACAACGATCCAATGGTGAATGAGTCCAAAATCGTCATTTTTTTGAGATAGGTTTGGTGGTCTGCGAAAAAAAGAGAGGATTTTGGGAGGAGAGGGGGGAAAAATGAAAATGAGGAGAAAATGAAGCATCGTCGGTATAAAAACTGACCTAACATCGTTATTTATACCTAGGGTACTCACAACTTATTATTTACTTTATTTATTTATTTATATTATTTTATATAAAGGAACTCTATTTTATTTCCTATCAAATGAATAAATCAAATATATATATTTTTTTCAAAGCATTATTTTATTACAACTATGTTTCTTTATTTATTTAATTATTAAAACCTCACCGTTCTCTAAAATTTTATTTATTTATTTATTTATACTAAAAAAAACCTTTTTAATTTATTTACAAAAACTGGGATGTTACAGTTCACATACTAAACATCACTCCTAAAGAAGAGAAGAGTATAGAAGGCCTAAAGAGGTTAACATTAGCCTCTCATATTTCCATCGAAAAGATAATGTTGAGGCCTACTTAGATTGGGAAATGAAGGTTGAACTACTCTTTGCTTGTCATCATATTAGCGAAGAGAGAAAAGTTTCATTGGCTACCCTTAGCTTTCAAGGGTATGCCCTCTATTGGTGGACTTCCCTTGTTAGGGAACGAAGAATTCATAGGGATCCTCCAGTAGAGTATTGGAATGATCTTAAGAGTGCCCTTAGGAAGAGACACATTCCCTCCTACTATGAAAGGGAGCTTATGGACAAGCTCCAAAGGCTTAAACAAGGGAGTATGAGTGTTGAAGAATATAGACAACAAATGGAACTACTTTTTTTAAGAGATGGACTTAGGGAGGAGGAAAGAACAAGCATAGCTAGGTTCCTTAATGGGCTTAATATGGAAGTGAGGGACAAGGTTGAACTCCTTCCATATAGGGACCTAGATGAGCTAGTCCAACTTTGTATAAGAGTGGAGCAACAACTTAAAAGAAAGTCTTCTTCAAAGTCTTATGGCTTTCACTCTTATCCAAGGAAGAACTAAGTCCAAGGAATTTGGGAGGCTGCACCTTCAAAACCCAAGGAAGATAAGGGTAAGACCATAGAGAAACACACCCCTAAGACTAGTTCCTAAGAAATGACTAGCATCATTAAATGTTTCAAATGTCTTGGGAGAGGTCACATTGCCTCTCAATGCCCTACAAAGAAAACCATGATTATGAGGGGTCAAGACATTAATAGTAGTCAAGAGGAGACTACTTCTTGCCCTTCCTCTAGTGGAAGTGAAGATGAAGTAAGGGGTGAAGAGTCTAGTAAGGAAGTCTACCCCCATGAAGAAGGTGGCCTCTTAATGGTTAGAAGGCTCCTTGGAGATCAATCTTGTGATCTATCTGAATCCCAAAGAGAGAACATCTTTCATACAAGATGCAAAATTTTAGATAAAACTTGTTCTCTCATTGTGGATAGTGGATCTTGTTGCAATTGTTATAGCATAAGATTAGTTTCCAAGTTGAACCTCACTATCATTCCCCACCCAAAACCTTATAAACTTCAATGGCTCAATGAGCAAGGGGAAATGATAGTTAACCAACAAGTGAAGGTACCTTTCTCCGTTGGGACATATAAGGATGAAGTTAATTGTGATATAGTTCACATAGAGGCAGGACATATTCTTTTAGGAAGGCCATGGTAATTTGATAGGAAGATCATTTACAATGGCCTAACTAATGAGATTACCCTCACTCATCTTGGCCCTAAATTTGTGTTGCATTCTCAAACACCTTCACAGGTGACCAAAGATCAATTAACTATGAAAGATAGGAGGGATGAGGAAGAAAAACTAGAAAAACAAAAGAAAAAGAATGATAGTAAGGCCTTGTCTTCAAAGGCCAAGGGGAAGGAAAAAAAGGAAAAGGATTCCTCTAAGAAGATTGTTAAGAAAGAAAATCATTTTGCAACAAAAGGTGATATTAAAAGAGCACTCCTTCTTAAACAACCTTTCTACCTTCTCCTATCAAGGGAAACATCCCTTAGCACTGCCACAATTCCTACATTTGAGACCTTACCCCCAAAGGTCCATGAATTTGATGATATATTTCCCAAAGAGATACCCCCCGGGCTACCTCCTTTAAGGGGAATAGAACACCAAATAGATTTAGTCCCAGGAGCAAGCCTTCCTAATAGGCCAGCCTATAGGACTAACCCTCAAGAGACTAAGGAGATAGAGTCTCAAGTTAAAGAATTGTTGGAGAAGGGCTGGGTCCAAGAGAGCCTAAGCCCATGGGTTGTGCCAGTGTTGTTAGTGCCCAAAAAGGATGGTACGTGGAGAATGTGTACAGATTGCAGGGCCATCAACAACATCACTATAAAGTATAGACACCCCATTCCTAGACTTGATGATTTGCTTGATGAGTTGCAAGGTGCCAATATCTTTTCAAAATTTTATCTTAAAAGTGGTTATCACCAAATCAGGATGAAAAAGGGTGATGAGTGGACAATTGCTTTCAAGACCAAGTTTGATTTGTATGAATGGATAGTGATGCCTTTTGGGCTCACTAATGCACCAAGCACCTTTATGAGGCTTATGCATCATGTCTTAAGAGATTTCATAGGTGGATTTGTAGTTGTTTATTTTGATGATATTTTAGTGTACAGTAGGAGCCTAGATTATCACTTAGGACATCTCAGACAAGTTCTTTCAGTCCTTAGGGAAAACACCCTCTATGCCAATATAGAGAAGTGTACCTTTTGTGTAGATAATATAGTTTTCTTAGGATTTGTAGTTGGTAGAAATGGGGTCCAAGTGGACCTTGAGAAAATCAAGGCCATCCAAGAATGGCCTACCCCAAAAAGTGTGGGAGATATTAGGAGCTTCCATGGGTTAGCAGGCTTCTATAGAAGGTTCGTTCCTAATTTCTCTACAATTGCCTCACCTCTCAATGAGCTGGTGAAGAAGAATGTGGCATTTACCTGGGGTGAAAAACAAGAGCAAGCCTTTGCTTTGCTCAAAGAAAAGCTTACTAAG
Source organism: Glycine soja (assembly GCF_004193775.1). NCBI lineage: Eukaryota > Viridiplantae > Streptophyta > Magnoliopsida > Fabales > Fabaceae > Glycine > Glycine soja. The sequence goes on along the minus strand of NC_041004.1, from coordinate 16,486,755 downwards.
GCACCTGTTCTAGCTTTTCTTAACTTTTCTAAAACCTTTGAGCTAGAATGTGATGACTCTGGAGTGGGAGTTGGAGTTTTATTGTTACAAGGTGGACACCCTATTGCTTATTTTAGTGAAAAAATTCATGGTGCCACCCTCAACTACCCCACCTATGATAAAGAGCTTGATGCCTTAATAAGAGCCCTCCAAACATGGAAAATGGGTAGAGTACCTAGAGCAATTTCCATATGTTATCAAATACAAAGTGGGAAAAACAAATGTGGTAGCTGATGCCCTCTCTAGGAGACACACATTGTTTTGCTTTCTAGGAGCTCAAATTTTAGGATTTGATAACATTAGGGACTTGTATGCTTTAAATGAACATTTCTCTCCCATTTACGAGAGTTAAGGGAAAAAGGCTCAAGATGGATTCTATTTGGATTAGGGGTATTTGTTCAAAGAGGGAAAGCTTTGCATACCCCAAGGATCCATCAGGAAATTACTTGTGAAAGAGAGCCATGAGGGTGGACTCATGGGCCACTATGGGATAGACAAGACCCTTGTCGTACTGAAAGAAAAGTTTTATTGACCCCATATGAAGAAAGATGTCCATAAGCATTGCACTAGGTGTGTGGCTTGTTTACAAGCCAAGTTTAGGGTATGTCTCATGGGCTATACACACCCTTACCCATACCATCTACACCTTGGGTAGACAATAGTATGGACTTTGTCCTCGGGCTTCCTAGAACCCAAAGAGGTGTAGACTCTATCTTTATGGTGGTGGATAGGTTTAGCAAGATGGCACACTTTATACCATGCCACAAGGTAGATGATGCTTCCCACATCTCAAAACTTTTTCAGGGAAGTTGTGAGACTCCATGGTTTACCTAGGACCATTGTGTCAGATAGAGATGCTAAGTTCCTTAGCCACTTCTGGAAAACCTTATGGACTAAGCTAGGAACTAAGCTTCTTTTCTCTACCACTTGTCATCCATAAACTGATGGGTAAACAGAGGTAGTGAATAGGTCTTTATCCACCCTTTTAAGGGCTTTTCTGAAAGGCAACCATAAGTCTTGGGATGAGTATCTTCCTTATGTAGAATTTGCCTACAACAGGGGGTTCATAGAACCACCAAGCAATCCCCTTTTGAGGTTGTCTATGGGTTCAATCTCCTAACACCCTTAGACCTCATTCCTCTCTTACTTGACACTTCTTTTATACATAAAGAAGGGGAATCTAGGTCAGAGTTTGTAAAGAAGTTGCATGAAAGGGTTAAGAACCAAATAGAGAACCAAATAAAGGTGTATTCAACTAAAGGCAATAGAGGAAGAAAGGAGCTAGTTCTTAATGAGGAGGACTAGGTTTGGCTCCATCTTAGGAAGGATAGATTCCCTACTAAAAGGGAATCCAAGCTTAGCTCTAGAGGGGATGGACCTTTTTAGGTCTTGGAGAGGATCAATTACAATGCCTATAGGTTGGACCTCCCAAAAGAGTATAGAGTCAGCACCACCTTTAATATTTCTGATTTAATTCCTTTTGCAGGTGAAGCTGATATTGAGGAGGAGGAACCAACAGATTTGAGGTCAAATCCTCTTCAAGGGGGAGGGGATGATGCAATCCTTTCTAGGAAGGGACCAGTTACCAGAGCCATGAGCAAGAGGCTCCAAGAGGATTGGGCTAGAGCTACTGAAGAAGGCCCTAGGGTTCTCATGAATCTCAGGGTAGATTTTTGAGCCCATGGGCCAAGGTTGGGTCCACTTATCTTTGTACATATTATATTAGGATTTCATTATTTTTGGTCCTTGTATTTAGGGCTCCATAATGTAGGTAGGGTACCCTAGAAATGTAGGATTTTTCAGCCCTTGTATTTTAGGGCACCTAGACTAGTTTTTGTATTAGGGGTAGTTTCATAATTTCACATGCATTAAGTGAATATTTGATGTGTGTTGGGAAATAAATTTAATTGAATTGGGAAAAGCCCAATCCAAATAATTTTTAGAGGGGGAGGTGAGAATTAGCTTGCTACACCCCATTGCCACATCATATAGTTACACTTTGTGCATGTCCTTCATTCTTTATATGCCTCATGACACCTAAGCACACTTAGTGGAGAATCTTGGACTTGATCTTGGATTAGTGGGCTGAACCATAACTGAAATTCACTAATCATAATTAGTGAATTTTTGGCTCCAAAATTTTGCTCCACAAATTCAATTTCAAATTCAAGTGAAATTTGAATAGAAATTCGAATTTTCCTCCAATTTTGTGTGACACTTAGGCTATAAATAGAGGTCATGTGTGTGCATTTTTTTCAACTTTGATCATTTGAGAATTAAACTTCAAAGTTCAGGCCTCTTTTGAGGCACAACATTTCATGCTCCTTCTCTCCCTCTCCCTCCATTATTCTTCTCCTACCTTCAAGCTCTTATCCATGGCTTCTTATGGTTGTGAGCTTCTTCTAGACTCATCTTCTCCTTGAAGTGGCGTCTCCAATCATCTTTCTCCTCCTCCATTCCGCTGCCATTAAAATTCAAGAACCAAATGACTTCATTGATGAAGAAGATCCAAAGCCTACAAACTCCAATGGAGCTACATCACAACTTATCATTTAAGATGTAAAAACTCTAAGAAATAAATGAAAACTAACTGTAAAAAAAGTGAAATATAACATATATTTTATAAAATAAAATGTCTATCTACTAAATGATATAAACAAAAATTTAACAACTAATCTTTGAAGACTTCCTCTAATTATTATAGACAATCTTGCATTCCATAATCCCTTCCAAGTTTGGATAGGTGAATCCGTGTAGATGCATGGTTAAGTTGTAAAATTAAAAGTATGGTATAATTGTATACATTTAATTACATCTGTGTAGAACTTATTAAATGAGAATTAAAATTAATATGATCGAAACATATAATATATTTTATAAACAATGATATCCGTGGTTATTCATATTTTAAAATTTTATAAACAGTGAAATACATATTTAATTTTATCGAGATTATTGTTGTTAGATAAGTTATTAGGTATTTACAAAAGATTAAACTACGAAGTAAAATTCTAAAACGGCTAACATATTAAAATACATTCATGATAAATATATTGAAGAACAATTGTTAGACTAATTTGGAGCATTAATGTCATATGATAAATGATTTTATAAAAACATGAGAACAAATCAAAATATATTTTTAAAATTTAGAAAACAAAATTAAACCCAAAAAGTAAAAAAAAACAAGAAAATATTCAATCTTATATTTATATATAATTATTTTTTTTAAATGTATAAATGATTGTTAAGATAAGCATGACAATGGAACACCATGAGATTATATGTTATTTCTTATTCTTGATTCCTAACATCGTCTCCATTCCATCCCTAATCCTCGAAACGATAATAAACAAATATAGAAGAGGGAAAATAAATATTAACAACAATGATAATTACCATAGATGCTTATGTGCATTTTGGATGAATTTTGAGATACTTACCATAGATTTTGAAATTTTTTCTTGAAAATCACATTCATGTGTTTGCATGTTTAGTTTAAATCTAATTTTACATATTTGAGTAAAGTTGTGAGGAGATCCATCCTTTTGTTTTATAACTTTAACTAATAGGACATCATTGCACACACACAAATCATGTTTGTTGTTTGTACACATGTTTAAAAATAAACAAAATCTTACAATGTTGACCATTAGCAAAGTAGGTTGTTTTTGTTAGTTGGAAAATTTGAGGAATAATCGGCTCCACAATCTCAACATACACCTAGAGCAACAAAAAAGTAATTAATCTATTGAAACCAATGAATAATTAGTCAACGTGGTCACAAGAGCCACAACTAATTAAATACTCACTTCATTATTTGAAACATCTTCATTCAACACAACATAAAAAAACAAACTCATGTTTCTCAATATATTATGTTAAGTTAACATGCAGACACAAGTGAAGTGGAGATAAAGTTAGAAAAAGGTACAAACCCAGACAATGCAGTATGAATGTTTCAATTGTATTGTAACATGAATGTATCAACATTAATTTTTTGGAAAAATATTGACCTTACTAAATTGTCTCTTTGACAATAATTGTAAGGTCCAGTCAATACAATTTGAATTATTTACACGCAAATCACATAATGAGAAAGAGAAATGAGGGATTAGCTCATGTCAGTGCAATTTGATAGTAATTGCAATTATGTTCAACAATTAAACCAAGATAGTTCCATTACATATCATTCCTCCCAAAGAATGCACACCACGCCTGTGGCACGTCTTGATGAGGAGATCATAATAGCTTTTCATGAAGTGTATGCCAACCAGGACCCTGTCGTCTGGTAGGACATAATATGGATGAACTTTTCATGAAGTGTTGTCATATCAACCTAGTGTATCAAGCTTTTTGAAAATATTTTTTTTATAAAAATAAATTTTGCAACATCTGACTTTGTGACATTGAGAGATTTGGCCTAATACAAAAGAATAGTTGTTAGTCGTCGTTTGCGAGATTGTGAGATTCCTAGAGGTGGAGGAGACATCCCCACTCCTTTGTAAGCAAGCAATTTCTCTCGATTCCTCTTTTTCAGTGTAAAAGGAGCTTCCTTGCTATGAAAGGCTAAAACCCTCAGTTGGGGATTCTTACTGAGTAGTTGATGTAAACTCTTTTTCATATCTAATTAAGGTTGTTTTATGTGTTCACTGCTTCTATCTATGCTTATTGTATGCATGCTTGTGGCTTGATCACCCATTTGTGTGTGCTGTTAGGGACTTTAGCATTGGGAAATGTACTGTTTCCTTAGAACTTGATAGAGCAGGGACTGAATAACTGCATTGCTAGGGATAGTGTGCAGGGTTTTGGTTTTCTTTATTATGATGTGAGTATAATGCTGTTTAAATTAGGCTAAGTTCAACAAGAGGGATCTGTGAACAAAGTTTGATTTAAATTAGTCCAAACGCTGGAGGAATCGGTGTTTGGTATTTTTGTCCTCAACATAGAACACAGGAGCATCTTTAATTAGAAAAACATCTTTAATTGCATCAAATTACTCAGTAGGAGGACCCAACACCTTTAGATATCTGTCTTCACACTTACTTGTTCTCGTTTATTGCTTTTACTTAGGATAGAACATACTTTTGCTCTAATTCACAATCATTAATTTCTGTTTGCAAATGCCTGCTTACTTAACAAAACTTTGCGAAATGAACAAGTTCCTTGTGTTCGATACTCGGTTCATTCCATTTTAATTATTTTTACTTGGCGATCCGGTGCGCTTGTTGGTAACATCACTCCCATATAAAAAAACAAGTAATACCAATTTGGAAGAGGGAGTAATCAAGTATTCTGGTCGAAGAACAAGTAAATTTTGGCGCCATTGCCAGGGAACTTTTTCCATTTGGAAAGTTTAGTTTAGTTTGAAGACATTAATTCATTATTCTTTGATTTATTAATTTTTGTTTTTGTTAATATTTGTTTAGTTTAGAATTTATTTTCTTCTTGAATTGGTTAACTGCTGTTCCTGTTAGTGTTTGCATGCGTAGATCTTTTGCAGGTGAATTGGTTCCATTGGATTTAGAAATTGAAGTCACCTTTAGAAGAAACAACACAGAGAGAAAAAGAAAGCTTTTACACGACAGAACAATAGCATCAATCCTTGAAGAGGCTCACTTTTTAGAGTCATCATCTTCTAATTCACCTACATCCAGGGAATCTCAAACAGCAGAATTTGAAGCCGAAGTCATGGCTGAAGAGCAACCTTGACGAGTGACCTTGGAAGATTACTCAAGTACTTTAGTGCCGCAATATTTCTCAAGTGTTGTGAGGCCAGAGGTTTAGGCACAAAACCTAACTTACCCGCCTTCATTGATACAACTAATATAGAGCAATTTGTTTCATGGTTTACCAAATGGAGATCCATACTCACACTTGCAACGTATATTGAGATTTGTTATACTGTCAAGCTTGGTGGTGTACCTGAAGATGCTATTAGGCTCAGCCTGTTTTCATTTTCTTTATCTGGGGAGGCCAAGAGATGGTTGCATTCATTCAAGGGCAACAGTTTAAAGACCCGAGATGAAGTTGTTGAGAAGTTTCTAATTTTTTTTTCCTAGAGTCTAAAACTGCATAGGGAAAAGCTGTAATTTCTTCATTCCATCAGTTTCCCAATGAATCTTTGAGTGAGGCATTAGAAAGATTCCGTAGCTTGTTGCAGAAAACTCCCACTCATGGTTTTTCAGAGCCTATATAGCTGAACATCTTCATTGATGGGTTACGACCGTAGTCAAAGCAGTTACTCAATGTTTTTGCCAGAGGAAAAATTAAGTTGAAGACACCTGAAGAAGCCATGCACTTAATTGAAAATATGGCTGCCAGTGACCACACAATTTTGCATAATAGAGTTCATATTCCTACCAAGAAGAGTTTATTGGAGCTTTCATCACAAGATGCCTTGTTGGCCCTAAATAAGTTGTTGTCCAAGAAACTTGAAGCTTTAACCGAAACACTAAGTAAGTTACCAACTCAATTGCATGCTAGTCAACCGTTACCTTCATTTGTTTTGCAGGTTACAGGTTGCACACTTTGTGGTGGAGCTCATGGGCCAGGCTTGTGTATTCCCACTGAAGAAACATCTCATGAAGTTAATTACATGGGAAACCAGCCTAGACAAAACTTTAATGTAGTTGGATTTTCTGGATTTCAACATGGCCAACCTTACCAGCAGCATAATCAATGGAGAACTCACCCTAGTAATCAGTTCAATAAAGACCAGGGTGGGCCACCTAATAGGCCACAACAACAAGGGCCTAGCTTATATGAGAGAACAAAAAAGCTGGAAGAAACTCTTGCTCAGTTTATGCAGGTGTCATTGACTAATCATAAGAGCACATAGTCAGCCATAAAAAATCTAGAGGTCCAGGTAGGGCAACTAGCCAAACAGCTTATAGAAAAATCTTCTAGTACTTTTGGAGCTAAAACTGAGCAGAATCCAAAAGAAGAATGCAAGGCTGTGATGACCTGAGGAAGGAAGGTAACCATGGAGGAGGAGAAGAAGAAGGAGAAAATGGTGGGGGATGGCAAACAATAGTTGGTAATTAAACCAGCACCTGAACCAGTGCAACCCTTTTATGAACTTATAGAGGAAGAAGAAGAAGAGGATGAACAGATGAGAGAGACACCAATAATTTTGAGTGAAAAAGAAATAAATGAAAAAGAAAAGAAAGAAAAAGAGAAAGAAAAGGAAAATGAAAAAAATGAGAAAAATGAAAAAGAAAAAGAGAGAAAAGAAGAAAAGAGAAAAAGCAAGAGTGAGTGTGCTAGAGAGAAAAAGAAAGAAGCATCTTCAGTTGAAGGGAAAGAAGTGTCATATCCTTTGGTACCTTCTAGGAAAGACAAAGAAAGACATCTAGCTAGATTTCTGGATATTTTCAAGAAGCTAGAAATTACCTTGCCCTTTGGAGAAGCTCTACAACAGATGCCGCTCTATGCTAAATTTCTGAAAGACATGCTAACTAGGAAGAACAAGTACATCCATAGTGAAAACATCATTGTGGAAGGAAACTGCAGTGTCGTAATTCAACGTATCCTTCCACCAAAACATAAAGATCTAGGCAGTGTCACTATACCTTGTTCTATAGGTGAAGTTTCTGTTGGCAAAGCTCTTATTGATTTGGGAGCCAGTATTAATATGATGCTGCTTTCCATGTGTCGGAGACTTAGAGAGTTGGAGATAATGCCTACTAAGATGACTTTACAGTTATCAAATCGCTCTAACTCCAGATCTTATGGAGTGGTTGAGGATGTTCTGGTTTGAGTCAAACATCTTATCTTTCCTGTTGACTTCGTTGTAATGGACATTGAGGAAGATGCAGATATTCCCTTAATTATGGGACGTCCATTTATGTCTACTGCAATCTGTGTAGTGGACATGGGAAAAAAAGTTAAAAATAGGTATTGAAGACCAACAGATCAACTTTGATCTATTTAATGAAGAAAGAAAATTGCTGGACCAGAATGTTTGTTTACATGTGAAGGAGTTTGATGCGAAGGTTCTAAAGGAGAGAACCGAGATTGATCCAGGATAACAAGAACTATGCGTCAAGCTAATGACGTTAAATGAGCGCTAACTGGGAGGCAACACAACCCTTTTTAATTTTTTTTTCTTGCATTCTAGTTTAGTATGTTGCTTGTGATTGGGTGTTTTCAGCATGTTTAGTATTGAAAAAGGGGGTTTATAAGTTTTGTGAAGAGATGGACAGAAAAATGACTTAGAAAATTTTCTGTGGTCCACGCGCTAAGCGCAACCCTTGCGCTAAGTGCCATTTCCTTCACGCGCTACGCGAGCTGTTGTTTGCGCTAAGTGCCTTGACCCCTGATGATTGGCTGGATGGTCCCGCTAAGCGAGTGCTTAGCGCTAAGCCCAAAAACTTCTCTGGATTTTAATGTTGGTTGGCTGGTTGGTGGATAGTGCTTTGTATGTTGGTTGGCTGGATGGTCCCGCTAAGCGGCTAAGCGCAAGTTGCAGGATCAATCAAAGCTACAGTTCCCACTAAGCGCGACCTTGAGCGCTAAGCCCAAAAGCTTCTCTGGAATTTTAACATTTTTAATTGGGATTAGTGAGCATATGCTCTTAGCGCAAGGCTTTTAAAACTCAAATGTCATATGGACACACTAAGCGCAACTGTGCGCTAAGCGCACCATACGAAACTGCCAAAAATTATAAGGTTATGCCTTAGGAAGTTACCATTTCACTCTTGTGCATTAAGGCCTCACTGCATCTGCCCTTACCTTGCTTCATTTCCCTGCATTCCTGCACCTTTGCTCTTCTTTGCATTCATCTACACAATCCAAGTAAGTTTCTTTACTTTACTTCGTTTTCATTCTAAGTTTTCAAATTTAGGATAGATAACTTAGTGATTGTTAGGTAGAATTTCTGTTTATGCTTAGTGTTAGGTTAGTTGTTAGTTAGATTAGCTTTAGGTTTGTAATGTAGTCACAATATGTGTGTTTTGATTAGGGTTTGATGGCCCAATAGGGGCCTATGAGAAGGGGTGAGAAGCCCCTAGTTTTCTGGAAATCACGATGAACGCGCTAAGAGCCTTGCTGCACTAAGCGAGTTCATCGTTTCTGTTAAAGATTTTGGATTTCCAGATGAGCGTGCTAAGCCCAGCTGTCACGCTAAGCACGTTCATCTTCTCTGTTGAGTTATCTGTTGAACTCGCTAAGCACGGTTGTGCGCTAAGCGAGTACTGTGTATCAGACACTTAGGATTTTTGTGTTTTTGTTGGGCGCTAAGCGTGCATGTCACGCTAAGCGCTATTATGTCTCTATTTTTAAATTTCTTAGAATTGGGCTTAGCGAGCCTGCTCACTAAGCCTGTGTTGTCTAGTTTAGTAGTTGTGCTAAGCGCTAATCTTTCTCTATTTTAAAAATTTGTGGAATTGTGCTTTGGGAGCCTACTCGCTAAGCCCATTCTGCAGAAAAAATATTTTCTATGTTCACACGCTAGGCGCGTGTCTATCGCGCTTAGCTCATGAGTAAATTTCATAAGGCGCGCTAAGCGCATCTATCGCACTAAGCGCCCAGTCTTAATTTCAGTTTTATTTTCTGTTTTTCAATTTGAATAATTCCTATCTAATCTTGTGATTTGATTCTTTTGTTTTGCAGATGGCTTCTTGTAAGAGAAAAGCACCAACTTTAGTATCCCAAGATGCCCGGGACCGCTATGCAGATAATGTCCTTGGCTGGAAGATCCTTCCGGAAAGGAATGTGAAGCTGTATATCACAAAATTTGATGAATTCAGGAGAGAAATTGAGAGGAGGAACTGACATAAGGAGCTTATTAACTTCTCAAAGGGAAGCATTGATGTTGCCATTGTTAAAGAATTTTATGCTAACCTCTATGACCCTAAAGAAAAATCGCCTAAGTAGGTGAGGGTGCGAGGGCACCTAATTAAATTTGATGATGATGCCCTCAACACCTTCTTGAAGACACCAGTGGTCATAGAGGAAGGGGAGAGCTTGCCCGCATACTCCAGGTTTGCTAATCTGAGGTCTGTTCCTCAAGAGCTTGCAGCCCGTCTATGTATCCTTGGGAGGGGATTTGAGCTAAATGCAGATGAGCTGCCTCTGAAGATTTTGAGGAAGAACCTGACTACTCTGGCATAGACCTGGAGTGTTGTATCTTTTTCTAACTTAGCCCCGACATCCCACACTTAAGATATTACTTTGGATAGGGCTAAGTTAATCTACAGGCTTGTAATGCAGATGGATATGAACTTGGGGTCCCTCATCTCTTGTCATATTTCTCTCATCACACAACACGACTCCTCGAGGCTAGGTTTTCCAGCCTTAATTATTTCTTTATACAAGGCCCGAGGAGTCACATCTGATTCTCTGACCTTTGAATCTCTGAGCCCAACCATTAATTTGGTTTATATTAAAAAGAATTGCTGGAACCTGGATGACCCTTCGATCGCTTTTCGAAGAACCCAGAAATCCAGGGCTAAGAGATCTGAGGCCCCAATTATTCAGCTCCCCCTATCTCAGCTCTTTCTACCTTTCCTCTCCCTCCAACACCAGCAGCTCCAGTCCTTCCGGATCCTTCTGCTTCGAGCTCAGAGCATTCCTTATCTATGTTGTAGAGCCTGCATCAGGGCCAGCTCCTGATCATGCAAAGTCTGCAGGATGTGGTCCACCAACGGCCGGTTATGAGTGTTGAAGAATTTCTTCAGAGGTTGGCCTGGCCAGGAGTGCAACCTTCTCCTTTAGGAGGGGTGAGGCCTCCACAACCCAAGAGCCTCGGCCTGCACATGAGGATGCATCTGCTGACATCTCAGAGCCCTCCCCACCTGAGCCATTTATTTTTGAGGCTGATCTAGAGCCATCTCCTCAACCTGAGCCAGAGCCATCTGCACCAGTGCCAGACTTGCCTATTTCTCAGGATCCACCATCTGCACCAGCATTGGACCTGAATGACGCTGCACAGGATGATTGACAAGATCAGGATCTTTATTTTTTTGCACTTTGAACAATTTATATTATTCTATCTTCAGTACATTTTATGTTTATGTTTCAGTTCAGTCTTTAAATTTCAGTTCATAGTTATATTTTGTTTGGTAGCTTGTATAAAAGATTGATTGAACAATGCACTTATTTTATTCAGTGGTTGATGTTTGAATTTGGAAATTAGTGTTTGTTGATTGATTTGAATGGATCGATTGTATGATGTGAGTGAATTGGAATGCGTAAATCATATGCTTTGAATGAACATGCAGTCATTAGAAGAGAAAGAACATGGAAGGGAAAAATCTGACAACCAAAACCCATGCCCACCCTAGAGGCATCAGTCTCAACGACAAACAGAAGGGAAAAATCTGACAACCCAAGAACAAAACGCGTTGCAGATAACTTCCTTTAGTTTGTCGAAAGCCGCATGGACCTCCGGCAATCAACCAATTTGTCTTTGGCCAAGAGCTGAGTTAAGGGAGTTACTATGGAAGCGTACCCTTTAATGAACCGCCGATAGAAGCATAAAATCAACATACAACTTTACCGCTTTTGCAGGTCTAATTTCCTTATCACAAATCGAGGATACGTAGGAGCAAAAGCCCCGCGTTTGTCGACCATCCCTTTTCAAAAAAACAAGAGATCGTTAATGGTCCAATGCCTTAACGTTTCTCTTCTTTCATAACCAAGAAATAATTAATGGTCCAATGCCTTAACATTTCTCTCCTTTCAAAAGAATCAAAAGATCATCCAACGCCTTAAACGACTTTTGTTCGGTTAATATCAATCTTGCGAAAAAAGATTAAAACAACTTAACCAACGTTTTGTTCTGAAAGATCTACGTAGGTCTGATTTCCTCATCGTAATTAAGGAATTCGTAGGAGCGAGGGAAACACCTTTGTAGACCACAAAAAGATAAAAAAAATACAAAAGACCCATAAAAAGCTAAAAAAACATAAAAAAGGGAAAATACATAATTTTGAAGTCATGTCTTGCACACTTGATTAAAGGCTGTCGTCCTTTGTGACGGACGCATGGGGTGCTAATACCTTCCCCGTGCATAAAAACAACTCCCGAACCTTTCACACTTAAAGTTCACAAACCACATGTTCTGGTTTTTCCGACGTTTTCCTCGAATAAACATTGGTGGCAACTCCGCACGCCTTCCTTCTTTGGAAGATGCACCCGTGAGCCCCGCGTCGCCCTCTCGCCGAAGGGTAGGTTGCGACAGTTGGCGACTCCACTAAGGACTATTTTTAGAGAGTTAGGCCAATCAATCAGTGTGTAACATCTCATCATGACTTCTTCTTTTATCTTTGATTTTTATCCATATTTGTACATAACCTTTGCTATGTTGTTGTGTTTGTCTATCAATTACATTCATAGTTAGAAATACCTTTTTTCTACACACACATGACACCTACACTTCACGCACACATTGAGATATTAGGCCCTATTTGATGCAATCCTCCCTAGGAAGGGACCAGTCACTAGAGCCATGAGTAAGAGGCTCCAAGAGGATTGCGCTAGAGCTGTTGAAGAAGGCCCTAGGGTTCTCATGAGCCTCAGGGTAGATTTCTGAGCCCATGGGCCAAGGTTGGGTCCAATTATCTTTGTACATATTAGACTAGGATGTCATTATATTTGGTCCTTGTATTTAGGGCTCCATGGTGTAGGTAGGGTAGCCTAGAAATATAGGAATTTCCAGTCCTTGTATTTTAGGGCACCTAGACTAGTTTTTGTATTAGGGGTAGTTTTGTAATTTCACATGCACTTGTGTGTTGGGAAATAAATTTAATTGAATTTGTAGAAGCCCAATCCAATTAAATTTTAGAGGCGGAGCTAAGCATTTGCTTACTACACCCCATTGCCACATCATATGATCACACTTTGTGCATGTCCTTCATGCTTTACATGCCTCATGACACCTAAGCACACGTAGTGGAGAATCTTGGAATTGATCTTGGATTAGTGGGCTGAACCATAACTAAAATTCACTAATCATAATTAGTGAAATTTTGGCTCCAAAGTTTGGCTCCACAAATTCAATTTCAAATTCAAGTAAATTTTGAATTAAAATTCAAATTTTCCTCCAATTTTGTGTGACACTTAGGCTATAAATAGAGGTCATGTGTGTGCATTTTTTCAACTTTGATCATTTGAATATTAAACTTCAGATTTCAGAGCTCTTTTAGAGCACAAAATTTCGTGCTATTCTCTTCCTCTCCCTTCATTCATCTCCTTGTTCCTCCAAGCTCTTATCCATGGCCTCCTATGGTGGTGAGCTTCTTCTAGACTCATCTTCTCCTTGAAGTGGCGTCTCCTCTCTCTCTTCCTTCTCCATTCCGCTGCCATTCATCTTCCAAGAAGCAAAGGAATCCATTGATGAAGAAGATCCTAGGCCTACAAGCTCCAATGGAGCTTACATCACTATGCCCGGGTCTATGTGAGCCATAAGGAGTGGAGGTGAATCTGTGGTCATGCTGGGTCTCTGACTCGCTTGTAACTATCCAAGTCTTAAGCAACATAAACACTGTAACATCCTGGAAATTCTACCCGGAATTTTCGAAAACGATGTATTTTGAATGATTATATATAAGTATTATTCAGTTATATGCCTATATGTTCTTGGTAGAAGTAGGAATAGCGGGGGGCAAGATATGCGGGTTAGGCTAATTAAGGGAGAGAAATCAATAACTGGGAGGTTATGGGTTAATTCCTAATTAATTAGTTAAAAAAATCATCGTTTTGCGTGCGACTTAAAATTTAACGAAACCAACCTCTAAACCACGCTCGGGGTTTTATTCTGAGCGTTTTGATATATATATTGAGTACTTTCAAAAAACTGGCCCCGACGGACGCAGAGAAACGCGAGAAACTGGAATCAGAGAAACGGCACGCAAACCGAGGCAGGATTTTAGCGTTTCAAAGGTCAGATTTTTCTCACTTTTGTGACTGAGTATGGGTCACAGTCAAAAAGAGAAAGTGGGCCTTTTTGCTCCAATCAAATAGGGACATGTGGCAGAGCTTAAATAAAATAATGGAAAAAGGGAAAACCCTTTTTATTTAAGACCAAAAGCTTTTCTCTCTCCTCACTCAGCCCCACAAAATTTCAGACAGCTCTCCCTCTCTCTCACGCAGCCTTCTTCTTCTTTTCTCCCATCCACCATTGTTGCCCAACAAAGCTTCAACCTTTGGTGCTCATTTCTGCTCCAAATCGCGAAAGGAGAGCATTTTCGGGGTCGTGAAGTGCGTGGCTACGAGTGGGACTTCGAAAATTCAGGTTTGGGTGGACTTCTTTCTCTCTTAAATTTCGTGGGTATGGGGTTTTGGGAGATATGATGGGTGGTTTTGTTAGTTTTCTGCTGTGTGATGATTATTTGTGAAGGCATTTGCTGAAAACTTGTTGAAATCGCCATGTTTGGATGAGTTAGACATACCCATTCTGTTTTAGGGTTTTTGTGATGATGTTTGTGATGTTTATATGCTGAAATTGCTGATGGAAATCTGTTAGAGACAAAGGGTAGAACTAACCCAAGGTTAGAAAGTGAGAATGTGATGTTATGAGTGGAAAAAGAGTGAGACTTTGAGAGTTGGAAGGCTAAGTCTGAATTCTGTGGTAAATGGAGGTTAAAGTGAGTTAATAATAGCTTGAAATGTCATTTAGGACATGTGAGAAAGGTTAGGCTGAGCTAGAGAGAAAAACAAATGACCAAAGTGAACCAAGAGCCATTTCTAGGGCAAAATTGGGTGTTGAGGAGTCAAATTTTGATTCGGTGGAAATTTAGGTGTAAATCCAGTTTGAGCAAGTTTAGATTGATGTTATAGACTTGTGTGAGGTGAGAGTTTGCTCCAAATTTACCTCATTCTAAATTCCACCTTTCAAGCCTAGAAAAGCCATTGAATTGAGGGGTTTTGGACACCTAGATTTTGTGTTGCTGTGGTTTGAAGCTTGGCTTTGGTTTAGACATGTTTGATACATGATTTGGGACTTGTAGGATTTGATTTGGGCAAGATTGGATGAGAGGAAGGGTGATTTTCGAAATCTGCACTTATGCAGAGTTTTTGCTGTGAAATTGTGCAGCAGAATTTTGCACAAGTGCAGAAAAATGCTTGTGTGTGGTTGGCTGTGGAAAGTCTAGTGCAGAATGAGTTCTGGATGTTTGCTAGTATATCCCAACGGTCAAAATGCAGGCTTATACACTATAGACTTCCAGTAAAATTTTGGAGTCGATCCAACGGTTAACGAATTGGATCGAAGGAATTGTTACTGTGGTCTTTACGTGAGAAAAGCTGTGATTTTGGTTGATGTGTTGAGCAGAGTTTTCTGCCTTTGCTCTGTTTTGCTTGGCTGTGATAGCTTGTGCTGTGTGAATGTTGTTTTGCTTGGATGTTGTGGAAGCTTGAGAGGATTGATGGGGACCCGGTGTTGAGAGAAACGAGGATATGGGCTACGTGGGAGTACGTGAGCTCAGTTGGAGGTGGGCAACAGGGGATGGTGGGTTTATGCGCGCATTGTGGATGTGGAAAGCTTGTTGTGCACCATCGCCCGACCGCCACCTAGTACCACATGTGATGGGTACCCCATAATTCTACAAGCTTGAGATGAGGAAGTGTTGAAGGGTGAAACTTCCTGCTTTTATTGTTGACCACAGAGTGGTACCTGGAGATATGTCGCGGGGGTCAGGAGACCTTGGGGACGTCAGGTGGGGTGCTATTGCCCAAAACCAAGCTTGACCAATCCCGACCCAACCCGGGCATAGTCGGTCAGTGAGAACCTGTGATGTACCTAAACAGGCGAGCTCCTGGCAGTCAACAGATAAAAGGAAAACAAGACCACAAAGCAAGGAGGCTTGTGGTGGCTGGCCAGCTGTGAATTTTGTGTAATATGTGGATTGTGGCCTCTGGTAATCGATTACCAAGGGGGGGTAATCGATTACAAGGCTTAAAAATGAAGACAGGGGGCTAAGATGGTCTCTGGTAATCGATTACCAGGGGATGTAATCGATTACCAGGCTTGAAAACGAGGTCAGGAAGCTAAGGAAGCCTCTGGTAATCGATTACCAAGGGGTGTAATCGATTACCAGGCTTAAAAAAAAGGAACTGGGAGTTGATGGAAGCCTCTGGTAATCGATTACCATCCTGTGTAATCGATTACACAGAGGAATGGATCACTGGTAATCGATTACCAGGCATGTGTAATCGATTACACAGTGTATTATTGCATATTTCATGTCCTGAGGCTGTGTAATTCAAGTTTAGCCTCTGGTAATCGATTACCAAGGCTGTGTAATCGATTACCAGAGATGGAAAGCCTTAAAATACCCCTTTTATTGCATGTAGTGTTTATGAGACGCATCGTGTGCAGCACAGTTAGATCCTTGTGAAAGAGTCTACCCCTTTCTCTTCTTTCTTGTAGATCGTGATGGCGGCGCAGCTAATCCGTGATCGAGTAGAGATGGAGTGCCTAGAGGGAGCTTGGGAGACCCTCGAAGGCAACACGAGGTGCCGATTTCGGGGCACCATTCGATTCACGGCTACTTCTTTGGTGCATCCAGATGAACCTGCACGGACGCTTCAGCGCACTGTGGAGTGGATACTACCCACGCCTACACCATATCGTCTAGTGGAGCCCGTTCAAGTGATCGAGGTAACGTCATCCGAGGAAGACCCTGAGGAGGACCTGGAGGAGCTACCTCCTGAGCCTGCTGTGGATGCCCTTGACTTTCTAGAGGGTGATGAGGATCCACTTCTTGAGGTGGATTCTCCCGAGGAAGTCATGTCGGCATCTGAGGCAGACTCTACGGAGGATAGCGGCCCGAGGGAGATGGCGATCAGCGGAGGCTCTTCATCCTAGTGGACAGCTTTTTGGATTAGTTTTGTATACTTTTTGAGGGTGGGTGTATCTAGGACTAACTGTTAGGTTTACTCTTTTGTTTTTGTATGGGTAGACCTGATGTATAGGCATTTGATGATTGTATACATGTGGCTGAAGCCACCACTATGGACACCTTTGCTCTGGATGACACTATATATTTTGTAAAACTCCCATATTTTGGACAGCTTTAAATGATGAATGCATTTATGATCGATCTTGTTCTTTGAAAAGAAAGCGTTAGTAACTTTATTTGTAAAAGAGTTTATCGACCGTATTTTATTCTTTTATTTTCACGTGACGACCTAAAGTAATGGCTGGTACGTTCTTTCTTTTGAAAAAGCAAAATAGTTTAGAGATTATGAGCGGTAAGAAAGAAATGACTCCGAATAGAGTTGTGAACTGGCCATTCAGGACTTTATAGTGAGGATTTTCCTTCTAAACCTAGTTATGGTGAAAAGAGAAAGAAATGAAAAAGAAAAAGGAAAAAAAAAAAAAAAATTACCATGGTTTTTGTTATTTAAATTATTACTATTAAACCAGTCATTAATTTAGGGACGCCACAATTGGTGGTATCAGAGCAAAAGTTGGATTCTAGTGAACCTGTTATGGTCTTGCTGTGTGAATGCTGTGTATCTCTGAAACTTGGATGTAGGTTTCGGGGAGTGACGTTAAGTCACACATTGTGTGTATTTCTGCCTTATTGTCTTGAGCATGGATGTGTGACTGATTCGTAGGATTGCTGTGTGTATAAGTATGTATAAAGGGAAGGATGTTGTTATAACTGTCATAGCCTGTGTGGTACACTCTCTCATTAGGATTTCTTGGGTGCTAATAGTTTCCCTACAGGATAGGTATGGCAGGACGTGGTAGGGATCAGAACCGTGATGTCCTTGACCGCATCACCGCTGTGCTGGAAACTCTAGTGCAGGAACGTGATGTGGAGCCGGCGGAGTATCGGGGACTCATGGCTTTCCGTAAGAACCACCCGCCAAAGTTCAGTGGAGACTATGATCCGGAAGGTGCTAGGTTGTGGTTAGCTGAGACGGAAAAGATTTTTGAGGCGATGGGTTGCCTTGAGGAGCATAAGGTCCTTTATGCGACATTTATGCTCCAAGGGGAGGCCGAGAATTGGTGGAAGTTCGTGAAGCCTTCGTTTGTTGCACCTGGAGGCGTGATTCCTTGGAATGCCTTCAAGGACAAGCTTTTTAGTGATGCGTTGTGGCTGATACTCCCTATCGCTACAATGTATTACCTAAGAGGATGATATCTTTAGAAGCCAGTAAGGTTACATAAAACCACGCTTGGGAATTGTCACTAGAAGGGGACTTTTGGATCATTTCAATTAGATTCCTCAATTAGGGGAACATAGAAAACTCACTTTGGCATATTCCTTGATTGCATCATGCCTCTCTTCACGGCATCATAATGAACATATCATTCCTGCATTTGTCAATTATCATATTCAAGCATCATATTTTGCACGATTCATTGCATCATCATGCATATGCATTCAACATACTTTTGTTCTACAAACTGCATACCTTTTGTTTTCATGCTTGCTCATGCATGATCCTTGCATTTTCCTCTGCAAAACAAATAAAGTCACAATAAAGCACGAATAATGCATCATTCGCATACATCCATGCTTTTCATTGGTTGCATTACTCATTGAATTCTTTCCTTGAAAACCAAACTTTAATCATTGTTATCAAAAGGGAAGAACGCACTTTATGACACCCTTACCGAACACATGCTAGAGCTGGAGTAATGGCTAAAGTAGACGAGGTGCAAGAGTGGATGAAGGCCGACATGGAGGCCATGAAAAAATAGATGGCCATAATGATGGAGGCCATGATGATCATGAAGAAGATAATGGAGGTCAATGCAACTGCAGTTGCCACTGTCAGTGCTGTTTCTGGGGTGGACCCGACTCCCCCATCTGGCCTCAACCTAATAAATCACCAACCTCAGATACGGGTGTCCCCCATTTTGTGCAAGTCCAGAACAAGCATGTTTTCCCGCCATATGGTTTGCCTCTGAACTATACTCCACCCAATGAGAATGTCAATAAATCCACTCCTATGCTCATTGAGAGCCAACAACCTCAATCTGATCATGCACATGTCTCTCAACCCATGGGGGAGACACATGAAATACCCCATCACAATCTAGCCAACTTCGAGCCTCGCCTAGGATATGCCACTAAAGGGCAAGCAGTTGGTGATATACCCCTGCAAAATACTCTGGAGGGTCCTCAGTATCACCCACAACCACACCCCTTTCATTTCACAGTGGGTAAAAACCCTTATGCTATGGCAGAAATAGGAAAATTGGATCATCTAAAGGAAAGGCTCAGGGCCATTGAAGGAGGCGGAGATTATGCCTTTGCTAACCTAAAAGAGTTTTTCCTAGTACCCAATATCGTCACCGCTCCCAAGTTCAAGGTGCTCGACTTTGACAAGTACAAGGGGACTACTTGTCCGAAGAACTATCTAAAGATGTATTGTCGGAAGATGAGGGCATACACAAAAGATGAGGAACTGTTGATACATTTCTTCTAAGAAAGTCTTACTAGGTTAGCTGTTACATGGTACACTAACTTGGAACCTTCCCGAGTCCATTCTTGGAAGGACCTAATGGTTGCCTTCGTTGGGCAGTATCAGTACAATTCTGATACGGCTTCGGATAGGATGCAACTACAGAACATGTGCAAAAAGGGTCACGAATCTTTCAAACAATACGCCCAAAGGTGGAGAGACATGGTAGCTCAAGTGGCACCTCCAATGATGGAGAAAGAGAATAATAGTAGACACATTACCAGTGTTTTACTAAGAAAAAATGGTGGGGTACGCACCTTCAAGCTTTGCGGATTTGGTCTTCGTAGGTGAAAGGATCGAAGCGGGTTTGGAAAGAGGCAAATTTGATCATCCTGCTTTGATGAATGAGAAAACTGAGGCAAATGAAGAGGATGAGAATGAGGGAGAAACCCTTGTTGTGACTGTCATTCCTACACCACCAAATTTCCCATCAGCCCAACAATGTCATAACTTAGCCAGTATCAGCCCTTCTCATTACCCATCAACCAATCATCCACAAAGGCCATCCTCAAATCATCCGCAAGGCTTACCTGCCACACGACCAATGTCAAACACCACCTTTAGCACAAACCGAAACACCAACCAAGAAATGAATTTTGCAGTGAAAAAGCCTGTAGAATTCACCCCAATTCCAGTGTCCTATGCTGACTTGCTCCCATATCTACTTGATAATTCAATGGTTGCCATAACCCCAACCAAGGTTCCTCAACCTCCATTTTTTCGAAAATACAACTCAAACGCAACATGTGCTTATCATGGAGGGTCCCCGGGGCATTCCATTGAGCATTGTAGGACCCAGAAGCATAAGGTGCAAGGTCTAATTGATGTGGGCTGGCTAAAATTTGAGGAGAATCACTTGTGAATCCTGACATTAACAAGAGATGCCACACATGGGGCAATTTGAAGGTTGTTTCTAATGATTCATTAGGATTTTCAAGTTTATGCCATTATTGTAAACCACAGTTACAATGCTAAATAATATGGATAAATTTGACATCCTTGTCTCTCTCATCCTCTCACAATTACATCTTTGCTTATTCAACTTCCACCGGAATGTAAGTGTAAGCCATTGGTTTGTTTGCTCAAGCGACCTGCGCTCCTGAGTTTTTTTTACTTCCAAAGACCGTTCAATCAGAGATTACTCGTCCTGCACATTGGTGGGGGTGCTGTAAAATGGCGAGTAAAGTTCAAAACAATAAGTTTCAAGTTTATGCCATTATTATAAACCACAATTACAATGCTAAATAATATGGATAAATTTGACATCCTTGTCTCTCTCATCCTCTCACAATTACATCTTTGCATATTCACCTTCCACCGGAATGTAAGTGTAAGCCATTGGTTTGTTTGCTCAAGCGACCTACGCTCCTGAGTTTTTTTTACTTCCAAAGACCGTTCAATCAGAGATTACTCGTCTTGCACATTGGTGGGGGTGTTATAAAACGGTGAGTAAAGTTCAAAACAATAAGTTTCAAGTTTATGCCATTATTATAAACCACAGTTACAATGCTAAATAATATGGATAAATTTGACATCCTTGTCTCTCTCATCCTCTCACAATTACATCTTTGCATATTCACCTTCCACCGGAATGTAAGTGTAAGCCATTGGTTTGTTGGCTCAAGCGACCTACGCTCCTGAGTTTTTTTTACTTCCAAAGACCGTTCAATAAGAGATTACTCGTCCTGCACATTGGTGGGGGTGTTATAAAACGGTGAGTAAAGTTCAAAACAATAAGTTTCAGAATAAGAAAAAAGAAAAAAAGCATTTGATTGACTATGTTTTCAAGTAAAAATATAGACATTCAAGAGACCTCATTTTATCATTCCTGAAAGTTTGTCTTTTTGAGATAGAAGTGAGTTATCAAGAATAGGAATCATTTGACTTAATCCGTCAAACTAAAAAATCCTTCAAATGTTTCTCGAGAATCAACCGCTTCTTTCATTCTGCCTTGCTACATGGTTGTGAAAACAAGACAACGTTGGATACCTCAGAGCCCTACACTAGGGCAATGAAAGGCGCCATGCATAAACCTCAAGTGAACCTAGGGGCAGATAAAAAATTCTCACCCAATAGGTTCCCTGTTACATGATCATGAGGGAAGACAACGATTGATACCTCAAAGCCCTACACTGGGGCAATGAGGGGCACCGTGAATGAGCCTCAAGCGAACCTAGGGGCAGATCAAAAGTTCTCACCCATCGATGTTTTTAAATGAAAAGGAGTGGGGGGGGGGACAAACCCTGGGATTTCAATGAATTGATTAAACGACTCCATTGCCATCACTGCAAAATTGTCAAGTGACTAAATCAAACAGAACATACACTCTGAGGAGTTCCCTAAGAGATTTGCAAAGATAGGATGAGGTTACATGAATTATCACCTCTTTCAAAAGGACAGTTAATATGTGTTTTCCAAAAAAAAATCAAAATCACAAAATAGGTAAAGAATGTCATGAACATTGTACAACTTTCCATTACATTGTATTGTTGCATACAAAGTCTCCATTTACCGCATTTCAAGACAAAGGTTGCATGCATTTGCATCCCCAAAAAACATGTTAACTGCATAGATTTCCTAAATCTAATGTCCAAACTTTTGAGTTTGGGATGAAAGGCCCCCTCAATGATTCAATCTCTTGCTTTCTCATAAGGTTGGACCCCTTGAGGGCTACACGTCCTCGCCTTCAGAGGGCTGCATGTCCTCGCCTTCCGAGGGTTATACATCCTTGCCTTCAGAGGGCTACGCGTCCTCGACTTTAGAGGGCTACACGTCCTCGACTTCAGAGGGCTACACATCCTCAACTTCAGAAGGCTACATGTCCTCACCTTCAGAGGGCTGTACGTCCTCACCTTTAGAGGGCTACACTTCCTCTCTTTCAAAGGGATATACATCCTCGCCTATAGAGGGCTGCACGTCCTCGCCTCCAGAGGGCTGTACGTCCTCGCCTTCAAAGGGCTACGTGTCCTCGCCTTCAGAGGGCTAGACGTCCTCGCCTTCAGAGGGTTGTACGTCCTCGCCTCTAGAGGGCTACACGTACTCGCCTCCAGAAGGCTGTGCATCCTCACCTTTAGAGGGCTACACGTCCTCGACTTTAGAGGGCTCCACGTCCTCGCCTCTAGAGGGCTGCACGTCCTCGACTTCAGAAGGCTGTACGTCCTCACCTTCAGAGGGCTACACGTTCTCACCTCCAGAGGGCTGCACGTCCTCGCCTCTAGAGGGCTGTACATCCTCGCCTTCAAAGGGCTACACGTCCTCGTCTTCAGAGGGCTACACGTCTTCAACTTCAGAGGTCTGTATGTCCTCGCCTTTAGAGGGTTACATGTCCTCGCCTTCAGAGGGCTACACGTCCTCACCTCCAGAGAGCTGCATGTCCTCACCTCCAGAAGGTTGTACGTCCTCGCCTTCAGAGGGCTACACGTCCTCGCCTTCAGAGGGCTACACGTCCTCAACTTCAGAGGTCTGTATGTCCTCGCCTTTAGAGGGTTACATGTCCTCGCCTTCGGAGGGCTGCACGTCCTCGCCTATAGAGGGCTATACATTCTCGCCTCGAGAGGGCTACAAATCCTCACCTCCAGAGGGTTGTACGTCCTTGCCTTCAGAGGGCTACGCGTCCTCGACCTCAGAGGGCTACACGTCCTTGCCTTCAGAGGGCTGTACGTTCTTGCCTCTAGAGGGCTGCACATCCTCACCTTCAGAGGGATACACGTCCTCGACTTCAGAGGGCTACACGTCCTCACCATCAGAGGGTTGTACGTCCTCGCCTTCAGAGGGCTTCACGTCCTCACCTCCATAGGGCTGCTCGCCTCCAGAGGGCTGTACATCCTCGCCTTCAGAGGGCTACATGTCCTTGACTTCAGAGGGTTGCACGTCCTCACCTTTAGAGGGCTACACGTCCTCGCCTACGGAGGGCTGCACGTCCTTGCCTCTATAGGGTTGTACGTCCTCAGCTTTAGAGGGCTACTGTTAGTCAGTAAATACGACTAACTTTTGTGTATAAAACTTGTGTAAATTGTATCAAACTCCTCCAATTTATGGTTATTTTGTAGTGTTATAAGTTCTTTTAGTTAAAGATAGGTAAAAAATACTTAGTAATTCTATTTTGTGTGTTTAATAATCATTTTCTCTCAATTTCAGATTAATTAGGCAAGTTTGTGAAGTGCTAATTTTTACCTTATCGCTAAGCCAATCTACTGGCTTAGCGAGTCATCCGCTGAGCGCAACCCTCCTCGACTGAGCACAAGGAAGAATCAGGAAGAAGGATGAGCTATGCATGTTTGCTAAGCGAAGGGTCATCCCGCTAAGCGCACCGTTTCAGTCCATCCGCTGAGCAAGAAAATCACGCGCTAAGCCGATATTCACTAATGTGTGCTGAGCCGATCAGAGTTGCATTAAGCGCACGAGCACAAACAAAGCCACCTATTTAAGCCTGAAACAGATTTAGAGAAGGAGTTTGACCATTTTTCTTGAGGAGCTCTTGCATGTCTTCAGTTCTAGAGAGAGAAAGGTCCAAGTTCCAGAGAGTTTGAGAGATTTTGTTGTGTGAAGATCTGTAGAGACCAGAGCTTGAAGAGGAAGCCGTCTTGAGAGCTTGAGATGAGTTTGTGAGTAATTGTGAGGTCCTAGAGGTGGAGGAGACATCCCCACTACTTGTATTTCTACAAACTTTCATCTTTCTCTTCTCTTCGTTGTAAAGGAAGCTTCCCAGTTATGGAAAGCTAAATCCTCTATTGGATCTTCCTTGTAGGTACTTGATGTAAATATCCTTTTATCTATTTAATGATGTTTTGTGTGTTCATTGTGCTATCAGAACTTCATTCTACCATGCTTTTTCCTTGATCACGTAGATGCATGTGTTTTTAGGATCATTCAATAGTGGAAACTGGTCTAATTCTTAGAACTTGATAGGACAGGGCTAGTTTGTTGTATTTTCACGAGGAATCAGGGTACGGTAACCTAGTTGTTGTATGTTTATCTTAATGCGGTCATGGTTGAGTTTAGTCCAACAAGAGGAATCTGCGGGTGTCATACCCTAATTTCGTCCGGGGATTATTATTTGATGATATACAACCTTTGATTGGCCGCTTCGAAACACTTGGCGTCCTTTGTTGCACAATGAATGAAGTCCCGAGACGTGTTAGAAATCAAAAGGAAGCAGGCTTGCGCAATCCGTGAAATCCCGTAATGTGGCGGAAATCGAAAAGAGGTGTTTTTGTGTAATCCGTAAGTTTCCGTAACTTCTTCGAAAGCTAAAAAAAGAGTAAATACATAATCCGTGAGGATTCGTAACCTTACGGAAGAAAAATAAGTATCGTTACGAAATTCATGAAGTTTCGTAACGTTACGGAAAAAGAATTACCAAAAAAATAGAAGGGGGTGCATTTAGTAAAAAGGGGGGTACAAATAGCAATCTGGCCCACTTGGGCCTTCCAGATCCTTCCTCCAGAAGGCTGTTGCTTCTGGAGGAAGCAACCTTGCTCGCCTGGGCGAGCTGGGTGGCAAACTCCTCCCCTATTTTGCTATAAATAGGGGGAGGAGTGAAGAAGAAAAGGGTTCAACCTTCTTGGCACTTCGTATTCTCTTAAATTTGCTGAGGAAAATTGTTTCCGTGAAGAAAATCCAAGCCGAGGCGCTTCCGTAACGTTTTCGTGAGTAATTACGCGAAGATTCTCGACCGTTCTTCGACATTCATCGTTCGTTCTTCGTTTTCTTCAGTCTTCAACGGGTAAGTACCTCAAACCGAGCTTTTCAATTCATTCTATGTACCCGTGGTGGTCCACATTTTGTTTCATGTATTTTTATTCTCGTTTTCATTTGCGTTTTATACCCCCTTTTGACGTGCTTAAGCCATTTATTTAAGTCATTTCTCGCTTAATCTAAAAATAAAATAAATTTCCACCGATCGTTTGTATTGTATCATCCGTTAATTTCGGTTAAAATGAATTCCGACCGTTCGGTCGTGCCGTAACCATGTTGGAAATAAAAAAAGAGGTAAAATAATAATATAATAATCAAAAAAATACCTTTTAGTAAAGTAAAGCGAAAAATCAATCGGACGTTTTCTCTTTGGGATTTCTCATTCTTAATTGAATTGACTAATAACTAAAGTGAAACTAAGGCTAAAATCAAACTCGCCTAGTCAAGCTCGTCCACAAAAATAGGTTTTTGAAAGTTTATCATTTCAGTTTCTTACTAAGTAAAAAGGATCATTTTTAAGGTCCAACGCCTTAAAATGATCACCCCTCAAGTAAAAAAATAAATCACTTGATTCACGCATAAGAAAGAACTACGTAGGTCTGATTTCCTCTTCGATGGAGGGTACGTAGGAGCAAGAGCCCCGCTTTTGTCGACCTCAAAAAATAAAAAGAAATAAAGTTAAGGTAACACAATTTCGACAATTCTAAAAAATAGGTTGTTGTCCTTTGAGACAAACGTGAGAGGTGCTAATACCTTCCTCAAGCGTAAATACAACTCCCGAACTTAGAATTTTTCATTTTGACCGGTTTCCTTCGGTTTTCCCGACGTTTTCCACAAATAAACGTTGGTGGCAACTCCGCGCATCTTTCCTCCTTTGGAAAGCGCACCCGTGAGCCTCACCTTCACTCGCCTGCAAAAGGGCACGTTGCGACAGTTGGCGACTCCACTGGGGACTATTTTTGTGAGTTAGGCCTATTTTAAGGAATTGTGGATTTGTGAAACTTCGTGTGTGCATTTGTTGAACTGTGTAAAATGTAAATAATTGTTGTATATTTCGCATTCTTTACACTGCATTCTAAGCACCCACAGGTTTGAGTAAAAAAGGGGCCCTACACCCGGGTTCATGGGAATTTAAGGAGTGGAGGTGAATCTATCATCATGCTAGGTCTCCGACTTGCTTGATAATTGTGAAACCTCATCTAGAGCTTTCTCTCTTGATAATGTGTTGTCGCTGGTATTCCATACCGCCACAATATTATTATCTTGAGTGATGATACCTCTAGAAAACAGCCATGTGAGTTATGAATTGTTGGGGAGTAGTTATTAGAGACCCCTAGATATTGTCCTATAGGTTCCCAAATAGGGGCAAAGAGCAAACACGCTCCGTGCCATTCGTTCTCATGCATTTTTGGTAAATAGCACTAGTTTATAGTTTTTGCTAGTGTTGTTTGGTTTCTTTAGAGTAATGCGTAACCTTTTTAATGCTGCGTTGAGGCGCCATCATGCCCAAAACGTAGCATTAAAATTGGATCTCTGTGGTCTCGTATGTGTGAATTACCCCTTTGTGTTGTTTTCTTTCCGTTTCATGCATATGCATTGCATCATTCATGTCGGAGTCTTGATCCACCCCTTTTTTAGGTAAATGATGGGGACAAACCAAAACGGCAAAAGGTTTTATCAAGTCAAGGTTAAAAGTCTAGATGTCACTAGCCTCAAGGAATTAGGACGATTGATGGGACCTCTCCAAAGGAAAGCCTTCCGCAAAGTGTACGGGAAGATTCTAGATTTGGCCGCAGCGAAGGTATTTACGGAAGCTGTCGTATCCCTCACCCAATACTATGACCAGCCGTTGAGGTGTTTCACGTTTGGGGACTTCCAAATGGTACCAACTATTGAAGAGTTTGAGGAAATATTAGGATGCCCTCTTGGGGGGAGAAAATCGTATCTTTTCTCCGGCTTTCTTCCTTCCTTGAGCAAGATTGCGGCTGTGGTTGGTGATTCAGCAAAGGAGTTGGATCGCATGAAGCAAATTCGGAACGGCGTAGTGGGCCTGCCTCGGAAATACTTGGAAGGCAAGGCAAGGGATATGGCGAGCCAAGAGAAGTGGGGCCCGTTTGCGGATATTTTAGCTTTGCTGATTTTTGGGGTTGTCCTCTTTCCGAACGTTGACGGTTTGGTAGACTTAGCCGCCATCGATGCTTTCCTCGCATATCACCATAGCAAGGAAAGTCCAGTGGTGGCTATCTTGGTATATTTGTTTGACACCTTTAACTGGAGGTGTGAGAAAAACAGTGCACGGATTGTCTGTTGTTTACCCGCTCTCTGTGTGTGGTTGATTTCACACCTATTCCAACAAGACACGAGACACCCGTGTCCGCTTCAAAGCTATCACTCATGCGCCGAAAAAGGAAGAGTCGATTGGGACCAACATTTGGCTGGGATAGGGGGCAGCGCGATCAATTGGTTTCCTCGTCGGAAGGATGGCAAGGAAGGAGTTCTTTTCTCGTGTGGGGACTACTCTAATGTTCCACTGATAGGGACTAAGGGTTGTATTAATTATAATCCCGCACTCGCCATAAGACAGCTAGGGTATCCCATGATGGGAGCGCCAACCGAAGAAAGTCTCTCGCCTTTCCTTGTGAGGGATCTAGGCACGCAAGGTCTCAAGGTTATACAAAGAATCCACAAGGCGTGGAGGAGTCCGTTGAGGAAAGACAAAGAGCTTAGAGGCATCCGAAATGGCGTCATCGGAGGTTATCATGGATGGCTAAGAATTCATACGCGAGGGTTAGATTGGCTCTCCAAATTGAAAGTTATCGATAAGGAGAACTTCGAAGCTCCGGAGGAAGATGAAGAAGTCCGAGCTCTAAAATTAGAGCTAGGGAAGGCGAGACTCGCCAAGGAGAAGTTCAAATCAGCTGCTACACACATCCGGAAAGAGTGTACCGAGTTACAAGAGGAAAATGCGGCCACTGCAAGAGCCCTTGAACAAGAAACCAAAAGGGCCCGCAAGGAGGAATATGGCCGAGAGAAATTCCGAGGAGCATTGTGGGGTAGCAACAATGAGCTCAAGCTCCGAAGAGAGGAGAGAGATCGATCACGGGTGCATTGCATGATCTTAAAAGAAGAGTTAGTTGCTTGTGCGAGGTCCAAAAGGAGTTTGGCTCAACACTTGGAAGCCACGGAGCAAAGCATGCTGGCTATCATAGGGCAATACAAGGAAGAATTGAACCAGTCCATGGCCCATGAACAAAAGCTAGTGGAGGATTTTGCACAAGTGTATGCCGAAAAAGAAGCAAGGGGGAGGGTGATTGATGCACTGCATCAAGAAGCGACTATGTGGATGGATAGGTTCGCCTTGACCTTGAATGGAAGTCAAGACCTCCCGCGTCTATTAGCCAAAGCAAAAGCCATGCCCGAAGTGTATATTGCCCCCGAGGAGATTCATGGGCTAATCAATTACTGTCAACACATGATAGATTTAATGGCCCATATAATTAGGAATCGTTAGGTTCTCTTGTAACACCTTTTGTATAATCTTGGCTAGATGAAAGCTTTGTTTTTTTTATAAAATGAGAAGTTCTGAACTCATCATGTTATCTAAAAAACCTTGGGGTGGATCCAAGTGCTCCGATCATCCATTTGCATACTCATGTTTTGGTGGCATACTCACCGTTGTTTATTTCTTTAGGAATTTCATCATAACTAAGAAAACACCAAGGCACCCCTATAACACTCGATCCAGAAAAATGGATAATGAAGAGGGCGTGCAGGAACAGATGAAGGCCGATCTATCGGCCTTAAAAGATCAAATGGCTTCCATCTCGGAGGTCATGTTAAAACTCCAGAAAACCATAGAGGATAAAGCCACGACAACCGCCTCCAGTACAGTTAGGGAAGCGGAGCCGGTGCTGCAGCCCGCCTTGAATCTGGGCCTAGACAGAAACACGGTCGTGTTCGGTCGAAGGTATAGTCCGCAAGCTTATCCTTATGGCCTGCCTCCGGACTTCACCCCCCATGCCACCCCGGAAGATTTAAGCCAAGCCCCTACTTTCGAGGGGCAACTCCCACCTTATGAAGACTATCCCGGGCAAGACGATGGGGAAGGATATACCCATCTTGGCCCCCTGCTCCACCTCAAAGATCCGTCCCCACATGAACTACCCCAACCGAACATAGTCCGCCATATCCCGGCCTCACCCACACTCGTAAAAGAATCTGTCCCCTTCGCGGAAGATAAGGGGAAGATTGAGGCGCTTGAAGAGAGGTTAAGAGCAGTCGAGGGCCTTGGCAATAACCCATTCTCGGATTTAGCAGATTTATGTCTCGTGTCCAATATCGTCATTCCTCCCAAGTTCAAAGTACCGGACTTTGATAAGTACAAAGGGACGACATGTCCGAAAGGGCATCTTCGGATGTATTGCCGAAAGATGGGGGCGTATTCTGCGGACGAAAAATTGTTGGTCCATTTCTTTCAAGACAGCTTGGCCAGGGCAGCTGTAGCATGGTATACCAACCTGGAAGCTTCCCAGATCCGATCATGGAAGGACTTGGCAACTGCCTTCATTAGGCAGTACCAGTACAATACGGACATGGCTCCCGATCGGAACCAGCTTCAGGGTATGACTAAACGAGAGCATGAGTCCATTAAGGAATATGCCCAAAGATGGAGAGATCTCACAGCCCAAGTCGTACCGCCCATGACGGAGAGGGAGATGATCACAATTATGGTAGATACGTTACTCACGTTCTACTATGAAAAGCTGATAGGCTACATGCCAGCTAACTTTGCGGATCTCGTCTTCGCCGGAGAAAGGATTGAATCCGGACTACGAAAAGGCAAGTTCGAATATGCTGCCAATATGGCCCCCAACAACAACAGAAGAGCCCCAGTAGTGGGCGCGAGGAAAAAGGAAGGAGATGCCCACGCGGTCACCACCGCCCCAACATGGATGAAAGCACCCTAAAATATCCAAAGCTCATACCAACCCAATCCCCCAAATTTTTTAATCCGAGCCGGGAATTCCCTCCCGACTCAAGTAAAAGGACCACCCGCAGCAGAAAGAGCGCCGGCCCAACGCACAGCTCCAGCCGCACCCTGGCCAGTTAATAATACAGCCCCCGGCGCGACCTATAAATATGCACAGCACCCGCCCCCGAAAGACAACTTCCCTCCTATTCCCATGGCATACTCCGAGTTATGGCCTTCATTATTGGAGAATCATTTGGTGGTGGCCATACCCGGGAAGGTTCTCCAGCCACCCTACCCCAAGTGGTATGACCCGGGTGCCAAGTGTGTGTACCATAGTGGAGTTCCCGGACACAATATTGACTCCTGCATCCCGTTCAAGTATAAGGTGCAGCACCTGATTAGTGCCGGCTGGCTATCGTTTCAGGAGGAAGGCCCAAATGTTAAAACCAACCCGCTAGCTAGTCATGGAGGGGCTAGCGTGAACGCCGTCGAAGAGGATGGCCCATCATGGGCAAAGAGATTAGGAGAGGTGGCTACTTCTAGACGCTTCATCTATCAATCACTGCAAGCGGCGTGCATGGTCTCCCGTGGTGGAGACGAAAGGGATGAATGTTTGTTTCACCTCGCGGAGTCGCATGACATAGAAACCTGTCCCGCGGTGGAAGAATTGCTTCAGCGGCTCATGGATTGCGGGCAGCTTGAAGTGTCCATAGGAGGGAGGGAAGAACCATAAATTTGCATGCAGTCGGAAGAGAAGAAGGTTCCCTTAACCCCCAAGGCCCTAGTGATATGTTTTACTAGGAAAGGGATCGGCTCCACACCCATATACCCCCGGACGGCGCCCAAACCAACGCCATTTGCATATCAAAGTAATAAGGTCGTTCCGTGGAAGTATACCCCTCCCGCGTCCAGCGAAAGAGTTGCAACCGAAGTTGACTCCCTATCAGCTAAGGTAACCAACATCACCGGCCTCAGTGGCGTAACCCACAGTGGTCTGGTGTTCGCTTCCCCTCACCCGGCGGAATTGCCCTCCAAAGGGAAAGCGCCCATGGTCCAAGAGCCCACAGACATAGCCACCCCCTCGAAAGAAGTGGATCCTCCAGTGGGAAGAGGGGCCGAAAAGAAAGAAGGTCTTCAAGGAAAAACAGTGACCTTGGAAGAGGCCCAAGAGTTCCTCCGCCTCATCCAACAAAGCGAGTTTAAGGTAGTCGAGCAACTGAATAATACTCCAGCAAGGATCTCTTTGCTTGAACTACTCATAAACTCCGAGCCTCATCGTGCGCTGTTGATGAAGGTCCTTAACGATGCCCATGTAGCACATGATATCTGAGTGGAGGGTTTCGAAGGCATCGTTAATCATATAACCACCAATAACTACATCGCGTTTGCGGAAGAAGAGATTCCCGTTGAGGGGAGAGGACACAACAAGGCTCTACATGTGTCGGTGAGATGTATGGACCATGTTGTCGCAAAGGTACTTATCGACAATGGATCGAGTTTGAATGTAATGCCGAAGACCACTTTGGAAAAGCTTCCTTTTAGTGCGTCACGTTTAAAACCGAGCTCGATGGTGGTGCGAGCCTTTGATGGTACTCGGCGGGAAGTAATGGAGGAAATTGACATTCCCATTCAGATAGGCCCCCACACTTGCAATGTGGTGTTTCAAGTAATGGATATAAATCCCGCCTATAGCTGCCTTTTGGGAAGACCGTGGATTCATGCCCTGGGAGTGGTCCCTTCGATGCTTCACCAGAAATTGAAGTTCGCAGTGGGTGGACTTTTAGTCATAGTGTCGGGTGAAGAGGACATGTTAGTGAGCTGCCCCTCCTCCACACCATACGTAGAAGCGGCGGAAGAATCATTGGAAACGGCTTTCCAATCCTTTGAAGTGGTGAGCTACGCCTCTATGGAACCAAGTTCGTCGCTACCTTCTCTCTCCAAAGCGGCCATAATGGTGGCGCGCGTTATGCTCAGGAACGGATTTGAGCCCGGAATGGGTCTAGGCAAGGACTGCCTCGGGAATGCCGACGTGGTCGATATCAAGGGAAATCCATACAAGTATGGATTAGGGTATGAACCCGGGATGCCGGGGAGGAGGAACGTGTCGTCAAGATTTCGGGCGGATAGGGTATGACCCGGCCGTATTAGCCAGTGTTTCACCAGCACTGGGATGGTGTCCGAAGAGGAGGTGGCCACAATAGAGGAGGAGTTCCCTCAAGATCCACCAAGTTTTGTGCAACCATGCCACCCCGATTCCCATGTGGGGAACTGGCGCGTGATAAGCCAGTCAGAAGTCTATACCGCTGATTCAATGTAATTAGAGCCTATAGATTTCCTTTCTCTTTTGTTTTGTGAAACCTACCTTATTAAATAAACAAAGAGATCTTATTTCATCTGTTCTTGCGGTCCCACCTTTTCTCATATCATTTTGCATGTTTTTTCTTTTGTCTTGTTTGGTATAGATATGAGGGTCGATTCTTTGAGGATCCTAACAACGAGGGTTTGACAATCGATTTCGATCGAGATATAAGCCAAACGATAAACGAGGAAGAAGAAGAGGACGTCTTGTCACCAGAGTTGGAGAGGTTGGTCGCTCAGGAAGAACGTGAAATGAAGCCTCACCAAGAAGAAACCGAATTGGTAAACTTGGGGACCACGGAGGAAAAGAAAGAAGTAAAGGTAGGAACCGGTATGACCGCGCCTATCCGTCAAGGCTTGATAACCCTTCTTCAAGAGTATCAAGATGTCTTTGAGTGGTCATATCAAGACATGCCCGGTCTGGATTCCGGCATTGTGCAGCATAAGTTGCCTTTGAATCCTGGGTCTTCCCCGGTTAAGCAAAAGCTACGAAGAATGAAACCTAAGATGTCCTTAAAAATTAAAGAAGAAGTAAGGAAGCAGTTTGATGCAGGTTTCTTAGCTGTGGCGCGGTACCCGGAGTGGGTGGCCAACATTGTCCCAGTCCCGAAAAAGGATGGCAAGGTTCGAATGTGTGTAGACTACCGGGACTTGAACCGAGCCAGTCCTAAAGACAATTTTCCCCTGCCACACATTGATATATTGGTAGATAATACAGCCAAATTCGCCCTTTTCTCATTTATGGATGGTTTCTCGGGGTATAATCAAATAAAGATAGCACCCGAAGATGTAGAGAAGACCACTTTCGTCACCCTATGGGGGACATTCTGCTATAAAGTGATGGCCTTCGGGCTGAAAAATGTTGGGGCAACCTATCAGTGTTCCATGGTGGCATTGTTCCATGATATGATGCATAAGGAAATAGAGGTCTACGTAGATGACATGATTGCCAAGTCTCAGACTGAGGACGAACACCTTGTTAATCTACGTAAGCTATTTGGAAGGTTGCGGAAATACCAATTAAAACTAAACCCAACCAAATGCACCTTTGGGGTGAAGTCGGGGAAGCTGCTAGGATTTATCGTAAGTCAGAAAGGGATAGAGATAGATCCTGAGAAAGTGAAGGCCATCCTTGAAATGCCGGAACCACGCACGGAGAAGCAGGTTCGGGGTTTTTTAGGCAGGTTGAATTATATCGCGAGATTTATCTCGCAGCTCACCCCTACATGTGAGCCCATTTTTAAGCTGTTACGTAAGAACCAGGCGGTCCTATGGAACAGTGACTGCCAAGAGGCCTTTGAGAAGATCAAACAGAGTCTCGCGAATCCCCCGGTGCTCATGCCACCTGTAACAGGAAGACCTCTTTTCCTGTACATGACCGTGTTGGACGAGTCTATGGGGTGCGTGTTGGGTCAGCATGATGATTCTGGGAAAAAGGAGCAAGCCATCTACTATCTAAGTAAGAAGTTTACCGCATGTGAGATGAATTACTCAATGCTGGAAAGGACATGTTGTGCTCTGGTATGGGCATCACATCGGCTTAGGCAGTACATGCTCAGCGATACCACGTGGCTTATTTCCAAAATGGATCCCATGAAATACATCTTTGAAAAACCGGCCCTCACGGGACGAATCGCTAGGTGGCAGGTACTATTATCTGAATTCGATATCGTTTACGTCACCCAAAAGGCGATAGAGGGAAGTGCCTTAGCAGATTATTTGGCCCAGCAACCCCTCCAGGATAATCGGCCGATGCACCCCGAGTTTCCAGATGAAGATATCATGGCCCTGTTTGAAGAGAAGCGGATGCACGAAGACATAAACAAATGGATTGTTTGCTTCGATGGGGCATCCAATGCTTTGGGCCACGGAGTAGGGGCAGTCCTTGTATCCCCGGATGATCAGTGTATTCCTTTCACGGCTAGGCTAGGTTTTGATTGTACCAACAATATGGCCGAGTACGAAGCATGCGCCCTCGGGGTTCAGGCGGCCATTGATTTTGATGTAAAATTACTCAAGGTGTATGGAGACTCAACTTTGGTGATACGCCAGTTGAAAGGAGAATGGGAAACTAGGGATCCGAAGTTGATACCCTATCAAACTCACGTCTTGAGGTTAGCCAAGTACTTTGACGACATTTCCTTCCACCACATACCTCGGGAAGAGAATCAAATGGCTGATGCATTAGCCACCCTGGCATCCATGTTTCAACTTGCCCCACACGGGGATCTGCCGTACATCGAATTCAAATCTCAAGGCAGGCCGGCATATTGTTATGCAATAGAGGAAGAGCAGGATGGGAAACCGTGGTATTTCGACATCAAGCAGTATGTCGAGAACAAGGAATACCCACCAAGGATTTCTGACAATGACAAAAGGACGTTGAGGAGATTGGCTACTGGTTTCTTTGTAAGTGGTACCATCCTGTACAAACGAAACCACGACATGACTCTCCTACGATGTGTAGATGCCAAAGAGGCGAACTTCATGATTGAGGAGATCCACGAGGGTTCCTTTGGGACACATGCCAATGGGCATGCTATGGCCAGAAAAATTCTTAGGGCCGGTTATTACTGGCTCACCATGGAGAGTGATTGTTGTGCCCATGTAAGGAAGTGTCATAAGTGTCAAGCATACGCGGACAATGTCAATGTTCCACCACATCCTCTGAATGTTATGTCCGCCCCTTGGCCTTTTTCCATGTGGGGAATAGATGTCATTGGGGCCATCGAACCCAAAGCATCGAATGGTCACCACTTCATTCTTCTGGCGATAGATTACTTCACCAAATGGGTCGAAGCAGCTTCTTATACTAATGTCACAAGGAGTGTGGTAGTTAGATTCATAAAGAAGGAGTTGATTTGTCGATACGGACTCCCCAGGAAGATCATTACTGACAATGGCACCAATCTGAACAATAAGATGATGCAGGAGATGTGCGAAGACTTCAAGATCCAGCATCATAACTCTACCCCTTATCGGCCAAAGATGAATGGGGCTGTAGAGGCTGCGAATAAGAATATTAAGAAGATTGTTCAACAGATGACAGTGTCATACAAAGATTGGCATGACATGTTGCCTTTCGCCCTACACGGATACAGAACCTCGGTGCGAACTTCTACTGGGGCAACGCCGTATTCCTTGGTTTATGGGATGGAGGTAGTACTCCCATTTGAGGTAGAGATTCCTTCTCAGAGGATAATGGCGGAGTCAGGCCTAAAAGAGTCAGAATGGGCTCAAGCACGCTACGACCAACTTAACCGTATTGAAGGTAAGCGTTTGGCCGCCATGAGCCATGGGCGTTTATATCAACGAAGGATAAAGAACGCATTCGACTAGAAGGTACGCCCGCGCAAGTTCAATGAAGGGGACCTCGTGCTGAAGAAGATGTCCCACGCTGTTAAAGATAATCGAGGCAAGTGGGCCCCGAATTATGAAGGACCTTTCGTGGTGAAAAGAGCTTTTTCTAGGGGTGCTCTGATACTCACCCACATGGATGGCGAGTAGTTGCCCTCGCCCGTGAACTCCGATGTAGTTAAACGATATTACGCTTGAAATCTAGGGCAATCGAGAGGACTGTTGCATGTTTTTTATTTCTGAGTTATTCTCGTTCCTTTTGGTTTCCTCTAGGGATTCTCATTCACTGTATTTGTCTCGTTTCTTTGAAAAGAAAAGATGGGCGAGGTTTTAGTCCTCCCTTTGGTTTCAAACCTTGTGTTTTAGATTTGTTACAACTTGAGCCCTCTTCGCTCGGTGTATGGGGTGCCCCAAATGCTTATTTAAAGTTGAATCTAACCATCCTTCACTAAAATAAAATCATCGCATTAGAAACATTCATACATGCACATGCACATGCATATCTTGTGATAGCAAGGAGTAGAATCGTCTCAGGCCACGATCAAAAGTCAAGACAAGTCAATGGCAGAAATCAACCAAGGTAAGACACTGACCGGTCACGATTGGTCGCATATCATTTGGCTCTTACTTGCAGGTACTTAGGGATGGAAGCGAATGAAGGATAGGATTGCGACCGACCAAGCGCCACCCCTGCCCGACGCTAAACAAGCAGAGAACGTCGTTGCAAGGCAGCCCAGTATCCTTTGCGTTCGCAGTTTCTTTTACTATTGTTTGTTTTAAATAAGTAATCGACACCTAATTCTAACTTAAGTAGGCTCAAGTTAGGCAAAACGCTAACCCATAAGAGGGGGGAGACATGGTTAATGCACCCCTAAAAAAAATGGCAGGTTAGCTCGCCTGGGCGAGCAACCCCTGCATTCAAAATATAAAAATGAGGGAGGGAAGCGTTTTGGCATCCAAAAGACTCCCCCCCCCCCCTCATTCAAAAGAAAGAACACGAAGGCTTGCGGTTCTTGCTCCCTCAAGCCACCTTTGGTTGCCTTTTGCTTTCATTTTTGGTGTTATAATTCACTCCAACAAGTAAGTATTCAATCCTTGATGTTTTTAGCTTCCCATTGGTATATTTTCTTCATCTTTTGGTGCTCCAAATTGTGAGAATGTGCTTATATTTGTGGGGCAGTTTTGGTTTGTTTTTATGCTTGTTTTCTTGAGTTGAGGATTTGAATGAGAAGGCCTTAGGCCTATGCTGTATTCTGAAGCAATGGGGCATGCCACATTGTCCCCATTCTCTTGCAATTTATGTCGAAACGTGCGCCCACCAAGTGCTCGGTGAAATGCCCCAGTGATGTATGAATATGATTTTGTAAAATGGGGAGAGTGGGACTGTTTCTTATATGTAGGTATAGCATAGGAGATTCAAAATAAGTGCCTAAATGCAATCCCAAGCTTAGGAACCCAAACTTTTTAAGCTTCAATGCAAGAAAACATACTCATGACTAGGAACCCAAAATTTGGTTTTAGAATTAGAAAAGCATGAAAATAGGGACTTGCTTGTAAGAATTTGGGCTGCCCCATGATTGGTACTTTGCACTTAAGTAACGTGGGAAATGCTTTTCAATGGTGTGTAGATATATGTGTAAATATAAGGGGCATAAAATTCCTAGCAAAGTGTGAATGATTGTCCTCCTAAATGAATGTATGATAGCACGGAATTCCCTTCTGAATGCAAGTGTGTGCATAATGTAAATAGCTTGCCAATATGAATAAATGTGGATGAAACAATAAAAAAAAATTTTGTATGATATATATTTCAAACATATGTAGGTAGTTTGTAAATAGCAAATGTTTAGGATATAAATTAGGTGTAAAGTTTGACGCAACACTTTGAGCATGAAAGTGTGTTTTCTTTTTCAGAATGTATATAGGTGTATGGCAGTTAGAATATGTTTGATGTTCTTGCATGTTGACATGAGTAATAGGATATTTTCTACACATACACGTGTGCATAAATGGATTACATGAGTTTGGTCTAAATCAGAGGGATTAGCACGACCTTTTTGCGTTAATATAAGCATTATCTTGTAAAACTAACTTCTAAATGTTTGTTCTCGCAGGAAATGGCCCCGAGGAAACTTGCCTCAAAGAGATCCAGAAAGGATAAAGCAGCCGAAGGAACTAGTTCCGCTCCCGAGTATGATAGTCACCGCTTTAGGAGCGCTGAACACCAGCAACGCTTCGAGGCCATCAAGGGATGGTCATTTCTCCGGGAGCGACTTGTCCAGCTCAGGGACGATGAGTATACCGATTTCCAAGAGGAGATAGTTCGCCGGCGGTAGGCATCACTGGTTACCCCCATGGCCAAATTTGATCCAGACATAGTCCTCGAATTTTATGCCAATGCTTGGCCTACGGAGGAAGGCGTGCGAGATATGAGGTCCTGGGTGAGGGGTCAGTGGATCTCGTTTGATGCAGATGCTATCGGCCAGCTCCTGGGATATCCTTTAGTGCTGGAAGAGGGTCAGGAGTGCGAGTATGGCCAGAGGAGGAACCAGTCCGATGGGTTCGATGAGGAGGCCATCGCCCATTTGCTATGTATACCGGGGCAGGATTTTGCCCAGACTGCTGCCGGGAGACGGGTGCGGATCATGCACACCAACATGACCACCCTGACTCAGATCTGGATGACTTTGCTGCTCAGCAACATCCAGCCCAGCGACTAAAATTCCGACCTCCCCCTGCCGAAGTGTGAGCTGGTGTACGCCATCCTGACGCGGATGAGCATTCACGTGGCTCAGCTAATCGCTGATGCCATCTATATATTTGCAGGTATGGCGCCTACCAGGCACCCTCTGGACCCGGATAAGTCCAACAGGGCTCTGGGATTTCTCGCCTTGATCACAGGACTCTGCCAGTCGTTCGGCGTCCCCGTTGCACCTAGCAAGGTGATTCGGCCGCCCATCACCCGAGCTTTTATTGAGAAGTATTGCACGCAGAGACAGGTCCAGGGGGATGCTCCGCAGGCCGCAGACGCGCCGCCACCTTATCAGGCCGGTCCAGCCGGATTGTTTGATACGAAGCAGTATTTGCGGCATTTGGTTCGCCAGCAGGCGGCCAACCATCGGGCACATGTACAGACCCATGATTGTCTTTATCAGATGAGTCTCAGCCTGCAGAGCCAGGGCTTTACTTCTTTTCCGTGCCCTACTCTGGACCAGTTCAGGGCAGAGGTCGCATGGCCTGGAGATTGGCCTGAGGCCCGGGCAGGAGAGGCGCCAGCAGAGGCTCCCGACAAGGCAGATGAGGCCCACGAGGACGAGGAGATGACCGATTTACTTGATTTCTTAGGAGGGAGCGGGGCCACATGATTGGGAGATCCCTTGATCCATATTTCTTTTTGTTTCCATTTGTTTTTTCTGTTACATATCATCTTATTTTTGTTTGACTAAGGGACTAACGTTTGTTTCATGTTTTGACTTTTGTTTTGTACATACATATCGTTTGAGTTGTTACATCGGTACTTGTTTCATTGTTGTCAATAGTGTTTGTTGAAATTCCGGAACCGTGTAGAGTTTTTCATTTAGGAACGTCGTCCTAAAAAATAAAATGAACCAAAAATCCTAATAAAAAGAGAGAAGCGTTGTGAATAAAAGTCATGTTCGTAAAGAAAAGAAAAAATGTTTTTGTATATATACATGTGTGAAAAAGGAAAATGTGTATAAAAGGATTCCGTGTGTGTAAATAATGCGTGGAGAGAAATTCTTGTGTGTGTAAGCAACGAGTGTATATGAAGAAACTTTTGTGTGAACTATAAGTGTGTGTTGGGAAAAATGAAAAATCTTTGAATGTAAATAGGGTTTGTATATAGACCGTGTGACGTAAAGAGAAGAGTTCTAATGCGTGTACAGAAACAGTTTGTCATGTATAAAAATATAGATGTACAAAGAAAGGTTTTCCTCATAAAGGACCACAGGTGTATAGTTTTAGTGAACATATATAAAAATAAAACAAAAAGTAAAAAGAAAGAAAGACCGCGAAGGTCGACATGTTATAGTTAAGAAGTATAAATCATTCGTAAAGAGCAAACGTATCTTCTGGAAACAAGGGACTGATGCTAAGAGTTTATTTTCCGAAATGAACTGAGATAAGGATGGATGAATTCATTGAACTGATGAAAGAACATAACTTGGAAACGTTGGATCTGTCTGTGTAAATTCCCAACCGTAGTATCACAATGCCATAAACAGGATGCTTGAGTGCCCACCTGGCTGTAGCCATGACTAATTTTGCACGTTGTTTTCAAATCATCATTGTCACGCGTGCCTTATGGAACAATATGGAAGCTCGTCCCGAAATCGACACCTTGACACCCAAGTTTGTTTCGCCCCAGATATCAAGATTGGGTTCACACGATAAAAGACCCCATTGAAAGACAACCTTAGACCTTTTTGAACCTTGGCCTATAAAAAAGGGAATCCTCATTCTTTCCCCCAAAGCAAAGGACAGCGGGATCTCCTCAAGGGAAAGTGAATAGAATGCTAAAACCCGATTTCCCATAGAAAGGGATGGGGAAGGAGAAGTGAAAAGAAAGAAAAGGAAGAAATGGAAAGAAAGAAAAAAGGAAAATGAAAATAAAGAAAAGAACAGAAGAAAGGAAAGAAGGATTCCCGATCAAAGATCGAAAAGAAGTGAAAAGGGAAAAGAAGCAATTCTCGATCAATGAAAAAAGAGGACAGAAATTCTTCAAAGCCAGATTGCCACTCAGAATCATTCTTGACTGGCAATATCCCACCCCACATGAACAAAGAGGAAAAGACCGAAACACCCAGCTTCCTCTCCCAAAACACCACCCTCGAGAAAATCCTATTGGTCCGTGATCGTACGTTTGATCTTTGATTCGATAGGAAGTCGTGTGCAAAATAGAGTCATGGTGCAGTTATGGTTTGGGAATAGGATAAAACACTTGCCTTGTGAGTTTTATACACTATGAGTGATTTATTTTCAGCTTAGCTCGATGTTTCCTCCGCATGTTCATTTAAAAGCTAAAAGTTGACATCCTGCCCATCATTCTCGGTTACAAGGAAAATTACCCGTGGCACAAGTATATTGTTTCTCTAAGATATGGTGCTCTCGCGAATGATTTATTTTTCTTTACAAAAAGCATGTTTGCCTTT
The DNA here is from genome assembly GCF_004193775.1 of Glycine soja. Lineage (NCBI taxonomy): Eukaryota > Viridiplantae > Streptophyta > Magnoliopsida > Fabales > Fabaceae > Glycine > Glycine soja. The sequence goes on along the minus strand of NC_041004.1, from coordinate 16,445,730 downwards.
CAGGTGAAAGAACCCAGTAGACCGTTTGGTCCTGCCAACCACCTTTTTCGGAGCCCCATGAATGTTATTGCCTAGCACTGTTCATGTGTCCTCCACCTTCGAGTTTGGAGCTAAGTTTCATGATTGCCTAAGTGCGGACCCTCAAGGAAATCCTCCATTCTCCCCCTTTTTCGGTTCGAGTTTGGAGCTAAGTTTCATGATTGCCTAAGTGCGGACCCTCAAGGCAATCCTCCATTCTCCACCTTTTTCGGAGCCCCATGAATGTTATTGCCTAGCGCTGTTCATGTGTCCTCCACCTTCGAGTTTGGAGCTAAGTTTCATGATTGCCTAAGTGCAGACCCTCAAGGCAATCCTCCATTCTCCCCTTTTTTCGGTTCGAGTTTGGAGCTAAGTTTCATGATTGCCTAAGTGCGGACCCTCAAGGCAATCCTCCATTCTCAACCCTTTTTTCGGAGCTCCATGAATTGCGTTTTCGTTCATGTGTCCTCCACTTTCGAGTTTGGAGCTGTGTTTCATTATTGCCTAAGTGTGGACCCTCAAGGCAATCCTCCATTCTCCCCTTTTTCGGAGCCCCATGAATGTTATTGCCTAGCACTGTTCATGTGTCCTCCACTTTCGAGTTTGGAGCTGTGTTTCATGATTGCCTAAGTGCGGACCCTCAAGGCAATCCTCCATTCTCAACCCTTTTCCGGAGCCCCATGAATGTCATTGCCTAGCGCTGTTCATGTGTCCTCCATTATCAAGCGCGAAGCCTCTGGTGACTGGGAAACACGTTATTCTGTTGTTTTCCAGATCGGTTCCTTCGCCAAATATATGTATATGTGTATATGTATATTATATTTGTTGTTCTTGTTGTTGTTTGTATTTTGTGTTGTGCAGAAGAAAAAAGGAGTAGAGACGAGAGTCGTCATCACGGAAAGGGCAGGACGGACGAAATCAGTGTCCTATCTTTGCTTTCCTCTTATCTCCGATGAGAGGTAAGTAAAGAGGGGCAACTGTCATACCCTAATTTCGTCCGGGGATTATTATTTGATGATATACAACCTTTGATTGGCCTTCGAGACACTTGGCGTCCTTTGTTGCACAATGAATGAAGTCCCGAGACGTGTCAGAAATCAAAAGGAAGCAGGCTTGCGCAATCCGTGAAATCCCGTAATGTGGCAGAAATCGAAAAGAGGTGTTTTTGCGCAATCCGTAAGTTTCCGTAACTTCTTCGAAAGCTAAAAAAAGAGTAAATACATAATCCGTGAGGATTCGTAACCTTGCAGAAGAAAAATAAGTATCGTTACGAAATTCGTGAAGTTTCGTAACGTTACAGAAAAAGAATTACCAAAAAAATAGAAGGGGGTGCATTTAGTAAAAAAGGGGGTACAAATAGCAATCTGGCCCACTTGGGCCTTCCAGATCCTTCCTCCAGAAGGCTGTTGCTTCTGGAGGAAGCAACCTTGCTCGCCTGGGCGAGCTGGGTGGCAAGCTCCTCCCCTATTTTGCTATAAATAGGGGGAGGAGTGAAGAAGAAAAGGGTTCAGCCTTCTTGGCACTTCGTATTCTCTTAAATTTGTTGAGGAAAATTGTTTCCGTGAAGAAAATTCAAGCCAAGGCGCTTCCGTAACGTTTCCGTGAGTAATTATGCGAAGATTCTCGACCGTTCTTCAACATTCATCGTTCGTTCTTCGTTTTCTTCAGTCTTCAACGGGTAAGTACCTCAAGCCGAGCTTTTCAATTCATTCTATGTACCCGTGGTAGTCCACATTTTGTTTCATGTATTTTTATTCTCGTTTTCATTTGCTTTTTATACCCCTTTTGACGTGCTTAAGCCATTTATTTAAGTCATTTCTCGCTTAATCTAAAAATAAAATAAATTTCCACCGATCGTTTGAATTGTATCATCCGTTAATTTCGGTTAAAATGAATTCCGACCTTTCGGTCGTGCCGTAACCACGTTGGAAATCAAAAAAGAGGTAAAATAATAATATAATAATAAAAAAAATACCTTTTAGTAAAGTAAAGCGAAAAATCAATCGGACGTTTTCTCTTTGGGATTTCTCATTCTTAATTGAATTGACTAATAACTAAAGTGAAACTAAGGCTAAAATCAAACTCGCCTAGTCAAGCTCGTCCACAAAAATAGGTTTTTGAAAGTTTATCATTTCATTTTCTTACTAAGTAAAAAGGATCATTTTTAAGGTCCAACGCCTTAAAATGATCACCCCTCAAGTAAAAAAAATAAATCACTTGATTCACGCATAAGAAAGAACTACGTAGGTCTGATTTCCTCTTCGATGGAGGGTACGTAGGAGCAAGAGCTCCGCTTTTGTCGACCTCAAAAAATAAAAAGAAATAAAGTTAAGGTAACAAAATTTCCACAATTCTAAAAAATAGGTTGTTGTCCTTTGAGACAAACGTGAGAGGTGCTAATACCTTCCTCAAGCGTAAATACAACTCCCGAACTTAGAATTTTTCATTTTGACCGGTTTCCTTCGGTTTTCCCAACATTTTCCACAAATAAACGTTGGTGGCGACTCCGCGCATCTTTCCTCCTTTGGAAAGCGCACCCGTGAGCCTGGCCTTCGCTCGCCTGCAAAAGGGCACGTTGCGACAGCGGGCGATGCCTGATCAGGATTAGACTAGACTATCATGAGGAATCGGGGTTTAGCATTTCAGGAGACACCATAGAACACATAAGCATTGTTAAATAGAGAATATCCTTTAAGCATCAAGCACCTACTAGGAAGACCGACGTGTCACCTTCTTGTCTTCACGCATCATTTCTCATGTGATTTTCCCTTTTTAATAGTTAGTTTACACATATGTTCATATAAATACATCTCTTTTCACACTAGACACCTATTTACTGAAATAGCTTTACCAAGTAACACAAGTTCCTCGAGAGTTCAATACTCGATTCTTACTGTTTTATACTACTTGCATGATCTGGTGCACTTGTGGGAAGCGAACAACTACGTGTGCTCGACTTCAGAGGGCCACACGTCCTCGCCTTCAGAGGGTTGTACGTCCTCGCCTCCAGAGGGTTGTATGTCCTTGCATTCAGAGGGCTACACGTCCTTGACTTCAAAGGGCTACATGTCCTCGCCTTCAGAGGGCTGTACATCCTCGCCTCTAGAGGGCTACATGTCCTCACCTTTATAGGGTTGTACGTCCTCGCCTCTAGAGGGCTACACGTCCTCGCCTTCAGAGGGCTGCATGTTCTCGCCTTTAGAGGGCTACACGTCCTCGCCTTCAGAGGGCTGTATGTCCTCACCTTCAGAGGGCTACACGTCCTCACCTTCAGAGGGCTACACGTCCTCTCCTTCAGAGGGCTACACATCCTCTCCTTCAGAGAACTCAAGGTCCTCTGCCATTACTGCTTAACCGAGACTTGGGCTCCGGGGTGAGGGGCCAGTGGTTTCCTTTTATTAGTTCCTAGGCCACCCCCCTGATCTTGGGGGGGCCAACTATGCGAGCACAGCCAGAGGAGGAGGCAGGTCTCCGGCTTTGATGAGGAGGCTATCGCACAACTACTATGCATACCGGGACAAGATTTTGCCCAGACCGTTGCTGGGAGACGAGTGCAAATCATGCACACCAACATATGGATGATGTTGCTACTTAGCAACATTCTTCCCAGCGACCACGACTCTGATCTCCCCTTGCCGAAGTGTCAGCTGATTTATGCCATCATGACATAGGTAAGTATGCACGTGGCTCAACTGATTTCTGATGCCATCTACTGTTTGCAGGGATCACGCCCACAAGACACCCAGTGGACCCAAAGAAGTCCAACAGGGTCCTGGGGTTTCCAGCTCTGATTATGGGTCCCCCAGTAAGGTCATCAGGCCCCCTATTAACAGGGCTTTCATCGAAAAGTACTGCGCCCCCAGGCAGGCGCAGGGCGAGGCACCACATTAGCCTGGGGACGACCAACAGCAGGCAACAAAAGCACCGCCACCACCTCTAGGGTCCACCTAAGCTCATCTACAAAGGTTGGAGCGTTGCCTACAACCCATGGCCGACCAGCAGGAGACCAAGTCCAAAGCCAAAGGTAAGCAAAAGTACTAGGCCCGTGACCGACAAGTCATCACGCGTCCAGCTCAAGACGTCAAAGAAGTGCTACAAGGAGGCAGCCTATGATGCAATCCTCCCTAGGAAGGGACCAGTCACTAGAGCCATTAGCAAGAGGCTCCAAGAGGATTGGACTAGAGCTGCTAAAGAAGGCCCTAGGGTTCTCATGAACCTCAAGGTAGATTTTTGAGCCCATGAGCCAAGGTTGGGTCCAATTCTCTTTGAACATATTAGACTAAGATGTCATTATATTTGGTCCTTGTATTTAGGGCTCCATAATGTAGGTAGGGTACCCTAGAAATATAGGATTTTTCAGCCCTTATATTTTAGGGCACCTAGACTAGTTTTTGTATTAGGGGTAGTTTTGTAATTTCACATGCACTAAGTGAATATTTGATGTGTGTGTTGGGAAATAAAATTTAATTGAATTGGTAGAAGCCCAATCCAATTAAATTTTAGAGTGGGAGGTGATCATTTGCTTACTACACCCCATTGCTACATCATATAATCACACTTTGTGCATGTCCTTCATGCTTTACATGTCTCAAGACACCTAAGCACACTTAGTGGAGAATCTTGGAATTGATCTTGGATTAGTGGGCTGAACCATATTTATTTGACTGATTTAAAAATCATGAAAATCCTCACAACTCGTGAAGTCCTTAATATTTTAGCCAAAATCTTAGTTTGGCCACATCCAAAATTGTGATTTGCTATACGACTTCTAAATTATGCACTTATTCATATAATACATGTTGTTGAGTTGTTGTGATATTAAACAATTAAGTTTTTTGTCATTAATATTATAATAATTTTATTAAATCAAATTAATTACTTTCTGTGTTAATATTAAAATAATTTTATTAAATCAAATTAATTAATAATACAATCAAGTTCATACGAAATTATTATTTTACTTAATTTCTAAATGTTTAAAATACTAAAAAATTCTTTTAAACTAAAATTTACATTCAAAATATTTTTAAAAAAAATAAAAGAAGTGTAATAAGTTTTACGCGACTTCGAGGTCGAAAAGAAAATTTTAACTTCTAAGTCCGGTTGAAATCAAACACTTCTAATGAAAAATCATATGAATATTAAATTAAAAAAGTCGTGATAAGTTTTACGTTCTGGATCGAAAAGAAAATTTTAACTTCTAAGTCCGGTTGAAATCAAACACTTCTAATGATAAGTCATATGAATATTCACGAGGTCAACAAAAATTCACAAAAAAAATAAAATAAAATATTGTATAAAGTTTTACTACTTTTGTATACAAAATCGTGAGTACCCATATAACTTGAGTGAATAGGCAATTTAGTCCCTGAGATTGTAACCACTTTGCATATTAGTCCCTGACTTATATTTTAATTCATAATAGTCCCTAACTTTACATAAGTTTTGCAAAATAGTCCCTGTCGTTAATTTCTCAGGTGACGGCGTTAGTGAGGTGTATAGGTGGCAATTCAGTGCCACGTAGATTGTCCAACGTGGCACTGAGGTCTGCATCTATAAAATCTCTCTCACATGCAAGGTTGCTTCTTCTTCCCCAAAAAAATTAGGGTTTACGAACTGCTGGTTGCTTCTTCTTCTTCTTCTTCTTCTTCCCACGCTGAGTTGCTTCTTCTTCTTCTACTCTGAGGCTCAGTCCCTGCTGCTTGTTCACTTGATTTGTCCATGTCTGCAAGTGGCAGTTGTTGTGCATTTTCTGGTAGTTTCATTCGGCAATGCCACCATGGAAGACGTGCAGCTATTCGAACTGCAAGAACAAGGAGAAACCCAGGAAGGTTATTCTATACTTGTGCATTACCCCAAACAGACCCAGATAACTGTCAATTTTTTCAATGGGTTGAAGAAGAAAACCAACTTTCTAATTCGTCTTCTGTCTCAAGAGAAACAATGGTAGTGGCTGATTTGAGGCTACAAATTGAAGCTTTGCAGAAGAAAATGAGAAATTTAACAAACATTGTGTTGTTAGGTTTTTCATTTTTAATTGTAATGTTAGTTTTAGGGGGAATGTACTTTAGGTAAAATGTGTAATAGCAGCTTTTGATATTGTAATTGTTGTTTTGCTGAAGAATTTGTAGTAGGAAGTAGCTTTTGTAGTGTAATAGCAGCTTTTGTTGCTACTGTCAATTGTTGTTTTGCTGAAGAATTTGTAATAGGAAGTAGCTTTTGTAGTGTAATAGCAGCTTTTGTTGCTACTGTCAATTATCCATTTCAATTAAATATAATTTGTTGGTGAAATTTGTTGCTGAATTTTGCAGTTTATTAAATATAATTTAATAAAAGAAAGAGAATTAGGTAATAAGAAGCAACTCATAATGTATGTTGGGATGGATTGTACTACTCCAACTCCAAATCCAACACAGTGTATAATTTATAAAAGAAAGAGAAGAAACATGACTTTAGATCAATTTCACATAATATTTGACATCCCAAAGCATGGTAGTTAGAAGCAATTGTTCAGTAGGCCTTCAAACTATACAACTACACATCCTAATATTTGACATCATTTCACATGCCAGTGAAGCTTTCAAAATATACAACTACACATCCTAATATCAAAATGCAACAAAAAATGCTTCTTCAGTTTTCTTCATCAGCAACCTTCAAACTCAGCAACCTTCAAAATGCGCAACAAAAAATGGGTCTTCAGCAACCTTCAAAATGCAACAAAAAATGGTTCTTCAGTTTTCTGCATCATCTTTATCAGCAACCTTCCTTTTTTTGGCTCTTGTTATGGCTAGCTTATTCCTTGCTATTGGTGGAACAATAGTTGCAGGGACCTCCATGTCACTATCTTGTGACAAATGAGGCTGAGATAAATTAATCTCCACCGGATCTTGTTGAACATGAGCAGCAGCTTCTTCAGCCTCATTCAAAGCTTGTTCATCTTGAGATAATAGGTGGTCATCCTCATTGGAAGTTGATGGTGCAACATATTTCTTTGGCCTAACAGGAACTCCAATATTTTTACAGCTTCTAATGTTATGATTGGTTTGGCCACACCTTCCACATGTAAACTCAGCCAATTTCCTCTTTAGCTTATGTCCTGTGACATTGTCCTCATCTACAGATCTCCTTCTATTTTTCTTTGGCCTTCCTCTTTGGACCTTTTTATGTGGTGGAACAGGGTGTGTATACTGTGTCTGGGCCCAATATTGTGGTCCTTGGACTGGTTCAATAAAATGCTGGTATGTCTTATTATAAGCTTCTATTGACAGCCACTCATGACACATGTCCTCAGGCTTCCCTCCTTTGTGAGTTATTGTTGCAATGGCATGTCGGCATGGCATCCCTACATCAAAGTTGTAAAATCAGCACACATGTAGGTTAGGAATGAAAAAAAACTATAAAAAACACAACCTGTTAGTTGCCATACTCCACAAGTGCATGTCCATTCACCTAAATTGACCTCAACCTTATTCCCCCACATGTGGACCTCATATCTCAGGCCCATGTTATCACCACACCAAATGGGAGTCCATTGATTAGCAAAATGGAATTCTTTTTCTAGTCTTTTATACTGCACTGGACATAATGGTCCAGGTTTTCCAGAAAGTTTAACCTTGCGGGCAGCCATGGTTCTCATGATATAACTTCTAATTTCTTCAAGCATTGTGATAATAGGCTTGCATCTATACTGCAGAATTCTGGAATTGAATACCTCACAAGTGTTGTTGCATATATTGTCCACCTTGGGTGTTGTACTGAAGTGGGCTTTTGTCCATGCTTGTTTGGGCCATTTATTCAAATACTCCCAAGCCTGGCAGTTGATTGTCTTCAAATGGGCCATATGGCCTTCAAACTCAGCAACAGTAGTGGATTTTGCACATTGCCACACAATTCCTTTAAGTTCCTTGCTTTTCCATTGCTTTGTAAAATTTTTCCAAAGATGCAAGACACAAAATCTATGAGGTGCACCAGGCATGACTTCCTGTAAAGCTGGAATAAGTCCCTGAAAAATTGCAGCAAAGTAGTAAATACTTCTGGACTAGTCCCTAACTTATGTCATTAACTTCAATTAAATACCTAACTTATGATAACAATTGCAAATCACACCATGTCATACCTTTTGCATGTCTGACATGAAATTCCACCCATTCTGTATGTAATCCCCAAGATCTTCATGCAACAAAGTTAAAAACCATTTCCAATTGTCTTTGTTCTCAATGTCCACAACAGCATAAGCAATAACATAGATGTGGTTATTGCCATCAAGCCCAACAGCAGAGAGCAAGTTTCCTCCAAATGCACTCTTTAGGAAACATCCATCTAGACCTATGAATGGTCTACATCCAGCAACAAACCCCTTCTTACAGCCAGCAAGACAAATATATAGCCTCTGAAATTGTGGTGGACCTTTTGGACTTGGCACTGTGTTGATCTTAACTGTTGATCCAGGATTGCTCCTCAACAATTCATGTGCATAATCAAATACTTTGGCATATTGTTTCCTCTCATTCCCTTCCACTAATTGCTTTGCTTCTTTCATGGCTCTCCACATCTTTGTAACTTCAATGTGCACTCCAAACTCTTGCTTGAAATATTCCAAAGCTTCAACACATTTAAGGGTTGGCTGCATTCTGAGTTTGCCCTCAAGTTTACTGACCACCCACTGTCTATTTGCTTGTTTGTTGTTCACTTCTCTGCAGCAATTATGGTTATGCTTAAATGTCTTTATCTGAAAAGAGTTTCTAACTTCATTCTTTGCACAGTAGATTTCCCAATCACAAAATGCCTTCTTGCATTTTGCTCTAGCCCTCTGTTTATCATTCTTCTTCCACTTGAACTCCCTGCCCATCAATATGCTATACTCCCTCAAGGCAGATTTAAATTCATCTAGAGTACCAAACTCCATCCCTAATTCCAACTTCTGTTCACCAACTCCACTACTTTGACTATATTGAGGATAAACTTCAACATCCTCATCTTCATCATCACTACTAATGGGGATATTAAGCTCCTCTGAATGATAACCATCTGTCTCAACTTCAGCTTCAACTTCATTCAACATACAAGAGAAATTTATAAACCACTCAGCATCTGTCTCATCACTGTCAACTTCCTTTTCCTCCTCACTATCAGCAACATCTCTCTCTTCACCATCAGTATCCCTCTGCTCACTACCATGTCTTTGCTCACCAGCATCAGTATCCCTCTGCTCACCACCATCCCTCTGCTTACCAGCATCCATCTGCTCAGCATCTGTCTCATCACTGTCAACTTCCTTTTCCTCCTCACTATCAGCAACATCTTTCTCTTCACCATCAGTATCCCTCTGCTCACTACCATGTCTTTGCTCACCAGCATCAGTATCCCTCTGCTCACCACCATCCCTCTGCTTACCAGCATCCATCTGCTCACCAGCATCTGTCTGCTCTCCAGCACCAGCATCTGTCTGCTCTCCAGCACCAACATCTGCATCAATGGTCATAAAGTAAAAATTAATCATATTAATTAATTATGGTAACCATGTTGGACCAAGTACAGATGAATTAAAACTTACCTTCCTCATGGCCAACAACAGGTACATCATCTAAATCATCCTCATTCTCAACAGCTTTTCGAATTGGATCCCATTCCAAGTACAACATTTGTGGGACTTCTTCTAAAATTGGATCTACTTCATGATGAAAATAAACATTTATCTCATTCTCATTTTCAAAAGCATCCCTAACTAAGTGTAATATATCTCCATCAGTTGTACAACTCCTTAACCCATGATTAAAATCTAAGTCCTTATCAATCAACCAAAAACATTCTCCTATAGTACTATACTTCTTACAAGCTTTCACCAAATCATATAAGATAAATGCATTCAGGCAATCTGCAGATATATCCTCCCAAACGTCAAATTCTCCGCCTATATATTCAACCTTTCCATCACTGGCACGTGGAGTGAATCTTCCTCCATGGTGCAATACTAAAGTTATATTGTCATTCATTCTACACAATCAGAAACCGCAAACATGGTCAGATATTAGGAAATAAAAAAACCTACCTCAAAAAGCGCGAAGACATTGACATTGTCAAAAACCACGAAGACACAATCAAAAACCAAAAACATTGTCATCTATAAAAACAGAGCATCATAAACGAAAATAATAAACTATCATAAACCTCCCTACGAAGCGCGAAGACAATGCCGCAGATGAAACCCCTCGAACATGTAAAACCCCAAATCAAACCACCAAAACAATGCAAACGAATTGAATGAAACCACCAACCTGACAAAAAGCGCGAACCCTCAATCACGAGAATGCAGGGGAGGGAAGAGCAACAGTGAAAGGGAAAATGGTTTACTTCATTTTTGATTTCTTTTAAACCTAATTTTTCAATTCAGTCCTTGCCTTGCCACATAATATTGCTGACTTGGACTCAAACCTGCCACATTGGATGCTTACATTTGCCAAATAGACATTTGACTAACGGAGGAAATTAGATTTTAACAGCAGGGACTTATTTGCATAACGGAGGTAAAGTTAGGGACTATTATGAATTAAAATATAAGTCAGGGACTAATATGCAAAGTGGTTACAATCTCAGGGACTAAATTGCCTATTCACTCCATATAACTTATTATTATTTGAGAATTAACTCAAAAATTACACCTCTTTAGTAAATTTGAAAAGAAATTACCGTGGTTAAAAAGCCACAGTTCAGCACCAGCACCGATTCATGCTCTTGCTTTAAAACAAAACCAGCAACGACAACATAATAGTATTCAACATCGAAAGGATTCCATTTAAGAGAGTTTCCATAATAGTATTCAAAACGAATGAAGGGCAAAATGAGAAATCTGTTATCTAAACTTGAAATTCGATTTTATCCTGAGGCAGAAGCAACTCTGAGCTGCTTTGCACAAAATCGATTTGTTGTTCTAAATCACGTTGAATAAAAAAATCCTTCATGGTGAACAGAATTTATCACTTTTAATTGACTGAAAAATACTTGCATTTAAGGGTAGTGGACGTGTATCCAAACACACGCTCAGCCGTACATTGGAGAAATTAATTGTTGCTAACCACCCACCCTCAATTTTTTTGGCCCACCGTTGAAACCACGACACATTTTTTCCGTTAATGATTAGTTTGGTTTAAACAATTAAAATAGAACATAAATTTTTTAGTAAATAATTAAATTTTTCTTGAAAGTGTAGAATATTGATAAATTTGTTTCTAAAAAATGAAAAGTTTAAATTTAATTTTTAATATGTAAAAGTGCGATAAATTAATCCCGTAAATATTTTAATGATAAATTAATTTCTAAACTTTGTAACTTAATGTCTAATTGATCTTAAAAAAATATAATTTATTGTCAAATTAGTTTTTAAATTTTACAATTTAATGACAAAGTAATCTCATAACAGAAGAATTAATTTATCATAATTTTTCTACAAAGAATAAATTTGTATTTTTTGTTTTCAAAAATCAATTTGGTACCGTATCATATTTTTAGGGAAGGATAAATTTAGTTATTTATTCTAAATTTTTAAATTAAAGTAAAATGTAAAACGTGTGAATCTAAAAAAAAGTACAAAAATTTACTTCAATATTATTTCTCTCCTCCATACACAACACAATATAAAAACATGCCTTAAACGAAGAAAGAAATAATCACACATTGGCATTAACTCTAAAAATATTGCATGAGAAGAAACTTCTCAGGAAAATGTTTCCTAATTTCTATTTTTGTCACGTTCCCATAATTGTTCTATTTGTTCTTGCACTTTTTGTATAGATATCGTCTCAACATGGGTCTAAGGTGTAACAACTTCCTGGCTTTGAAGGCCCTCTTCCCGTTGAACTCAAAATGGTAAAATTTTAAGAGTTTTCTATATTAACAATTATAGGAAACAAACAGGATCTTAAAACTTATGATTCTTACATATAAATAAACAATGTGTATCTTTCTCCATAGTGAGACTTCTCTCCAGTGTACTTTGATTTCTTGGAAGAGGAAAGAAACAAGATTTCACTCCTTTGACTATTCTTTTTGTCTCTCTACGTTTGTGATGACTAGAGATTAGAGAGGATGTTTTTCTGTCAAGAAGGAGACCTTATTTCACATTAGTGGGTATTAACCCCTTTTATAACCACTACTCCCATCAAGTAGCAGTTACCTTTAGAAACTTTTCCTATTTAAGCCGATTACAATTTAGTCCCTAATTATTAATTATTTATTTATTAGTCCCTACATAAGTCACTATGCCTCTCACATGAGACATTTATTCTAACATTCTCCCACTTGACTCATGTGACATTACTAAACATTATGGACTAAATATATAAATAGATTAAACTAGCATAATGTACATTAAAATGACTAAATTGTTCTAAAGATTGGGTACATTATAATTTTATGATTAAGAATAGAAACAATTTCGAGTCATAACGGTTGTACATCACTTAATCGACATAGTCCCTTCCATCTATTACAAATTAGTCTTCTCCTTAATATGGCCATTAGTTAAGAGTACATAATTGGTCCAACATAATATCTTTATTCAAGACAAACTTGTTAACATTACTCTAACACAAACATGCATGCAAACATAAAGAACAGGTAATCAGAAACATATCATAAATGAACTCAGAGTGTCATTAAAAATATATAAGGTAAATTACACTTAATGATCATCAATAACAATAATGCTCATACTTTCAACATGTTCTATAAATGTCTTGGGCAGTAATCCCTTTTTCAAAGGGTCAACTATCATAAAGTTTGTGCTAATATGTTCTATTGACACTCTTTGCTTTTGAACTTTCCTTCACGATAAAGTACTTCAATTTCATATGCTTAGCACCCTTAGAGTATTTTTCGTTCTTTGAGAAAATACTATTGTGGAGTTATCATAATATATTTTCAATGGTTTAGCAATACTGTCGACAATTCCAAGCCCTGAAATAATGTTCTGCAGCCAATTAGCATGAATTGTAGCCTCAAAGCATGCTACAAATTGAGCTTTCATAGTAGATACAACAACAACTGATGCATACAAAGTTGCTTCCATTTGTCTTCGTTCCATATCATTTTTAGGACATTGTGAGACTAAATTTGTCTCCTTTATAAATTAGAATAAGTGATGTTGAACACCTTTCCATCTTGAATCTCTCTAGTATGCTTTCTGAGATAAGCCTAACAATCCTTATGATCCATTACAGAATATTTCTATCCCTATCACATAGCTTGCCTCACCCATATCTTTCATTTCAAAGTTGCTAGAGAGAAACTTCTTAGTTTCATGAAGAAGACCAAGATCATTAGTTGCAAACAAGATATCATCAATATACAAAATTAGAAAAATGACCTTACTACTACTGACCTTCAGATATATACACTGATCAACAATATTTTCTTTAAATCTAAAGGAAACAATGATATCATTAAACCTCAAATACCATTGGTGGGAAGCTTACTTAAGACTATATATTGATTTCTTTAATTTGCACACCATGTGTTCCTTTCCTTCAACTGAGAACCCCGTTTGTTGGTCCATATGAACATTTTCCTCTAAATTTCCATTAAGAAAGAAAATTTTCACATTCATATGATATAGCTCCAAGCCATAATCAGCTACTAATGGCATGATAATCTTGAAAGAATCCTTTCGTGAGATCAGTGAAAATGTCTCTTTATAATGTCATCTTTCTGAGTAAATCCATTAGCAACAAATATATAGCCTTGTAACATTCAAGGTTGCCATGAGAGTCACGTTTAGTCTTGAAGACCCACTTACAACCAACTCTCTTACAACCCTTTGGCAATTCTACAAGGTCCCAAACACAATTATGTTTCATGTAATTTATCTCTTCTTTCATGGCATTTAACCACTTCTCAGAACTATCATAGCTTACAGCTTGTGAAAATGAAACTAGACCATTATCATTAATGCTTAAGTCTGTTTCTGTTTTATGTAGGTATATCACATAGTCATTCAAAATAACTGCTCTCCTTTCTCTTTGAGATCTCCTTATTATTACTTTTTGTGGTTCTTCCATAATAGGTTCATTATGTATCATGGGCTCATTATTGTGTTGCTCTTCTTCATTATTTTTTGGAACAACAACTAAAGGAGCAATCACCTTACTACTAGAGGCATAAGCTAAAAGGGACTTGTACTCTAACTTCTTTAATTTTTGTGAAACTGTACTCCCACTGATTTCACCATTTTCAATGAACCTTGTATTTTCAGTTTTGAAAATTCTCATACTATGATTAGGACAATAAAATAGATACCCCTTTGACTTTTTAGATAATCAATGAAATATCTACTAATTGTTCTTGCATTCAATTTTCTTTCTTGTGGATTATAAACCCTTATTTCTGTTGACAACCCCAAACATGTAGATGCCTTATACTAGGCATCCTATTTGTCCACAGTTCAAAGGTGTCTTTGGAACTGCCTTACTAGGAACCCTATTCAACAAATACATGACATTTTTCAAGGCATACATCCACAAAGATACAGGTAATGTTGAATTGCTTAACATACTCTTAAGCATATCCATTAAAGTTCTATTATGCCTTTCTGATACACCATTTTGTTGTGGTGTATCAGGCATTATGTATTGCGCATAAATGCCACATTTCTGAAGGAATTTAGAAAATGGATCTGGGTGTTGCCTAGTTTCATCGTATCTTCCGTAATACTCATCATCTCTATCAAACCTAACAACTTTCATCTTCCCGTCTAATTGTCTTTCTACTTCATTCAAGTAAATTTCTAAGACATCCACTACCTGAGATTTCTCATGCAGTAAGTAGACATAACCGTAACGTGAATAGTCATCAATAAAGGTGATAAAATATCTTTCTTTTTTTGAAAGAATTAACATCAAAAGATCCACAAATATCAGTATGTACAATTTCAAGAAGCTGAGTGCTTCTTGTCGCTCATTTCTTTGTATGTTTTGTTTGTTTTCCCTTAATACAATCCACACAAATATTTAGATCCGTAAAATCTAGATCAGGAAAATTTTCATTCTTTATTAATCTTTCCATCCTTTCTCTAGAAATATGACCTAAACATTTATGCCATAAGAAAGCAGATCGTTTGTTCACTAAACTATGTTTAGTGCCAATATTATGATGTAAAGTTAAAACAGTTTTAGCATACAAACCATCTAATTTCAATTTATATAAATCATCACAAAGAATACCAGTACTAATGAGATGATTATGCTTAAATAAACTGAAACATCCATTACCAAAATTAAAAGAGTATCCAGTAACATCAAGTTTAGATGATTAAACTAAATTCGTAGGTAAACTAGGTACATAAAGAGTTTCTAGTAAATCAAAATGATGTCCAGTGTCAAGTTTTAAATGATAAGTCTCGATCGCTTCCACTTGAGCTTTCACTCTATTCTCCATGAAGATGAACTTCACATTTGGGCTTATGGCTTGGATTGTAAGGAATCCCTGCATAATGTTAGAAACATGAGTAGTACATCCAGAATCAATCCACCATGTATTATGGGAAACTTTGGTTAAGTTTGATTCAAAACATACAGGAGCATTAAGCTCACCTTTCTTTTTGAACCAAGACTTACACTTTAGACAATCCTTCTGGAAGTGTCTAGATTTCCCACAAAATTGACAATTATTGCCCTTTGATACCTTCTTCTAGATTTGCAAAGAGTCGTCATTGATCTTTAATGGCTCTTTGCCTTTATCATGTTTCTTCACAAATTTCTTTCCAGCTCCTTGATTTCCTTGATGACTTACATAATGGATTGAGTGACTTCCTAGATTCTTAAGCCTCATTTCTTCCTGAACTAACATACTGTGCAATTCATGCACTTTCTATTTATCTTCCATGGTATTATAGCTCATTTGGAATGACCCATACTCAGATGGTAATGAGTTCATAATAAAATGAACAAAGAAATTCTCATTCACAGTTATTCCCAAGGTCTTAAGTCTTGTTGCAATGTTTGTCAGCTCAATGACATGTTCATGCATAGTATGTGAACCATCAAACTTCATGGTGGTCAATGTACTCATTAATATCCCAGCAAAAGACTTATCAGCTGTTTAAGAGCACTCTCCCACTAACCCTATAAAATCTTTAGCATCATCATGTTTGAGAGCGTTCTCCCATTAGACTGAGTCTATTAGATCTTTCTCAAGCTTCATAATGGACTATCTCTTCACAATAAAATTCACACAAGTGTCAGAGAAATGTCCCTCGCACGGAGACAGTGAAATAGAGGCTCCAATCCCTTCTCCTTCTCTCTAATGCATGGAAACCCTAGTAGATCAACAAGAGGAAAAACTTGAGGAATCTTAGGGAACCACTAAAGACGCCGTTATCTCTACCGGACTACACATGTAAGCCCACTTAGAGGTAAGAGATGAGTTTATCGCAATTGGGGTTAAAATGAACATGTGTAAGGATCCTTAGAGGATCAAATTGGAATTTATTTTGGGATGTTTACTATATTGTGATTCTTCCTTTATGATTATAATTACGAGGTTGTTGTGTTTGACAGGCTAATTGATGCTCTGATGTGAATTGGTTGATAAAATTGAGTGCTTTTGGTGTTTTCATGTTTTTGACCTATGATTTTGATTTCCTTTGATTTTGATATGATTATGTGAAATTTTTTGAGGGGTTTAATCATATGAACATAACATATTAATATTATTGTTGTGTGACATTATATAATGCATGAGGCATGATAACATGTTGTCTTGGATTATGGAAGTGTGATGAACTATGTGTAAGTAACCAGTTGAGTATTTGTTAAATTGTGAGATCACATGTGTATTGAGATTTTATGTGCATTGAGTTGTGAGTTATTGTTTGCCCCACTCACGGTTCACTTCTTCTTCTTTTCTTTTCTTTTTGAAACACGGAAGTGGGGTCGCGTGTGTTACTGGCAAGCACACCGGATCGTCGAGTATTTTAAATTAAAACGAAATGATTCGAGTATTGAACATAGTGAACTTGTTTATTTGGAAAATTTTTGTTCAATAATCAGGCATTTTGTTGACAGAAAATAATAATTATGAATTGAAGTAAAAGTATGATATATCCTAATTAGAAAAACAGTAAACGCAAGCAATTAAAAGTGACAACAGTGGTTTAAAAGTGTTGGGTCTTTCTAATAAACGAGTTGATGCATATAAAGATATTTCTCTAATTAAGAATGTTCTTGTGTTCTATGCTGAAGACTAAAGTACTAAACCTCGATCCCTCATAAGTTTAGACTAATTCAAACTAAACTTTGTTCTCAAATCCCTCTTGTTGAACTAGGTTTAATTTAAACAGCATTATACTCACATCATAAGAAAAACTAAAACTCTGCACTCTATCCCTAGTAATGCAGTTATCTAGCCCTACTCTATCAAGTTCTAAGGAAACGGTATACTTCCCAGTGCTAAAGTTCCCTAACAATACACACTAGTGGGTGATCAGACCAAAGGCATGCAACAATAAAGCATTGATAGAAGCAATGAACACATAAAACACACTTAATTAGATATGAAAAGTATTTACATCAAGTGTTCATTAGAAATCCCCAACTAGGGTTTTAGCAACCCATTACAAGGAGACCTAAATTACAAATCAGACAGAAAATGAAGAGCAATTGCTGCTTACACAGGAAGGGGAATCCCTCCTCCTCTTCTTCGCACCTCACAATCACTCAAACACTCTCAAATCACTCTCAAATGGCTCCTTGCTGTTGCTTCCTTCTCTAAGTGTGTGCAAATGTTGTATGTGTAATAATTTCGTTCTTCTCTCTTGTCATTCTGACCTAATTCTGACAATTCAGGCTTTAAATAGGCTCTAAAATCGCGTCGTCACGCTTAGCGAGATGATCTTGCGCTTAGCGCACTGCTTCGATTCAGGTGCTCTTCTAGATGCCTTCTTCACGCTAAGTACGATGAAGCTGCGCTTAGCGATGGATACGCGCTAAGCCCACCGAGTTCGCTTAGTGCGACAACTATTTGGCACTTCAAGAAATCAGCTCCTTTTTACCTGAAATTGTACAGATTTTAACATTAATTCCAATAAAAAAGATCCCAATGAAAAAGATCAAAACACAACAAAGTTTGTTTACAATTCCTACAAAAGAACTATAAATTGGGGAAAACTATACATATTTTGCAAAAAATTTCTATACAAAAGTTAGTCGTATAAGACGACTAACAAACTCACCCAAATTTACAATTTTGCTTGTCCTCAAGCAAAGAAAGAACAACTCACTTGTCCTCAAGTGACAATATCTATAGTGGTTATTAAAAACTTGTGTTTGCCTCAAGAGAATTCAATCACATGAAATGAATGTCATAAAATGCTTCAATCAACAGCCTTTCACAAAACATGCAGCTTTTCAAAGATAGGAACATTTTTATTAGGACTCACAACTGAAATAAGCTAGTAAGAATGACAGATATCAAGGAAGGATCATTAACCAAAGCCTTACAGTCATTGTTTCACTTAAGCATAAGTGTTTAGGCTTATTTAATCATCAACAACTAACACAGATCTCAACCTTTGCAATTCATCTCATGCCATACAGTTATAAACACACAAATTGAATCAGAAGGACTTTTCTTAGGCTTGTAATGAGGCTGGGTTGCAAATAATTCATGGTTTTTCTAGGATGCAAAAGCTTAGATTCAAGGGGACCATTCATCCATAGATCAACCTTTTTCTTTTTATTCCCAATCCTATTACTTGCCTTTTTTTTTACACTCAACTTTCTTTTCAATCAATAGCAGCACACACACACTTTTTATTTTATACTTACAGTTGTTTTTTTTAATACATTTGATTGTGTGTACTACTCTGCTCTTACCATTCCATTCCTTTTTACCCAGTAGCTCCCCCAAATTTGGGGCAAACTTTCTTTGAGATGTGACTCCCCCAAATTTGGGGCAAATTTTGCCTTGAACCAAGTCTTTCTATGAATGATGCTCTCCTACAACCTAAGGCAAGGTAGCAAGAGATAAACTATGCAGGCTCAAGGTTCAATCAATCAAACATCCATTCAGCTCAAAATGGGTGCAAGGGATAAATCATTCATGCACACGGTAAGCTTTTTGGCTAAGTGGCTATTTACAATAAAACATGGCCTTCATCATCCTAAAATTCATGCATTCATTCCATAATTCAGAGATTCATGCAAAAGTCATTACCCAATGTTAGTCGTTTCTCTCAAAATTAAGATCACACTTTCACCGGGTTACGGTTAACGCATTCCTTCACAATCAATCTGACAAATCGACTAACATTTTCAGTCATAATCCTAGTTTCATGTTCTTTCTCTTCTAATGATTGCATGGTCTATCAAGGCATATGATTTACGCATTGCAATCCACTCAAATCATACAATCTATCCATTCAAACCAATCAACAAACACTGATTTCCAAAATCAGACATCAAACCACTGAATATAATCAATGTACTGTTCAATCATGCTTTTATACAAGCTACCAAACAAAATATAACTATAAAATGAAATTAAAAACTGAACTGAAATTTAAAGAAACTGAAACATAAACATAAAATGAACTAAAAAAACAATAATAATAAAACTGTTCAAAATGCAAGAAAATAAATATCTTGTCAATCATCCTGTGAATGATCCTTTGCATGCTCGTTAAGGTCCAACACCAGAGCAAATATTAGGTCTTGAGAAATAGACTGGTTAGGCACTGGTGCTGGTGCAAATGGCTCTGGGATATCATCAAGAACTGTAGTTGGAGATGATTGAGGAACAGGCTCTAGTGATGCTACCTCCTTCTGAGCACTAGCTAGATCAGTCTCATAAACAAATGGCTCAGGAGGGATGGGCTTATCCTCCTCTGGCACAGGCTCTTAGGCTGCGGAGGCCTCACCCCCTCCCGAAGGAGAAAGCTGGACTCCTGGCCAAGCCACTTGGCTAATGAAC
Organism: Glycine soja; assembly: GCF_004193775.1. Classification (NCBI taxonomy): domain Eukaryota; kingdom Viridiplantae; phylum Streptophyta; class Magnoliopsida; order Fabales; family Fabaceae; genus Glycine; species Glycine soja. Next base: position 16,425,750 of record NC_041004.1, on the reverse strand, counting down.
TTGTCCACGCTAATGATAGGCTATAGGCCTGAGCTCTGCAATCTCTGCATGATTATGATCTGGTCTTTATGAAGGCTCTACAACATGGCAAGTAAAGTATCGGAGCTGAGTGTGGAAGGTCCTGAAGGAGTGGGAGCTAAAGCTGGAGCTGGTAAAGATGAAGCTGGAGCAGATGGAGCTACAGTAGAAGTAGAAGTAGAAGGAGTTGGGGTAGGGAGAGCAGAAGATGGTGGAGCCTCAGACCTCTTATCCTTGGTCTTTCGGGGTCCCCGAAAAGTGACCGAGGGTTCATCAAGGTTCCAACAATTTTTCTTCACATAAGCCAAATTAATGGCTGGACTAAGACTCTCAAAAGTCATTGAATCAGAAGTGACTCCCCGGGCTTTGCATAAAGCAATTATGAGGGCAGGGAAACCTAGCCTCGAGGAGTCATGCTGAGCTATCATAGAAATCTGAGCGGAGATAATGTAGCCCAGATTCATATCCATCTTCTGAATAATGCCATAGATCAACCTAGCCCTGTCCAGTGTGATGTCAGACGTGTGAGAAATAGGGGCCAGGTTGGAGAATGATAAAATGCTCCATGTCTGATCGAGCATGGTCAGATTCTTCCGCAAGACCTTCAATGGAAGCCCATCAGCATTAAGCTTAAATCCCCTCCTAGGGATGCATAGTCGGGCTGCTAGTTCCTGTGGATCTGGCCTCAAACGACAAAATCTGGAGAAAGCTGGGAAGTCTTCCCCCTCCTCGATGATCACTGGTGTCTTGAGGAAAGTGTTGAGGGCGTCTTCATCAAACTTAATTAAGTGGCCTCTCACCCTCACCTACTTAGGAGATTTATCCTCAGGATCATAAAGGTTAGCTAGAACTCCTTAACAATGGCAACATCGATGCTCCTATCCGTGAAATTGGTCAGCTCCTTGGGCCAATTCCTTCTCTCAAGCTCATACTTGACTTCATCAAATTCTGTGTGGTAAATCATGACATTTCTCTTAGGCAAGATCTTCCTGCCAATCACTATATCAGAGTAGCGATCCCAGGCCTCCTGAGATGTGAATCTAGAGCGGTCATAGTAGGCCTAGGATGCTGAAGTAGGTGCCTTTCTCTTTCGGGAAGCCATCTGAAAAGAAATGATCATCAAAATAGGATTAAACAGGATTTATTCACAATTGAAAAGCAGAAAATAAAACTAAAAATAAGACTGGGCGCTTAGCGCAACAGGCTGAGTTTAGTGCACCTTATGAAAATTTGTTTGTGGGCTAAGCGCGACAACCATGCGCTTAGTGTGAGAGCTCAGAAAATGTTTTTTTTGCAGAATAGGCTTAGCGCAACAGGCGCACTTAGCCTAAATCCACAATTTTGACAAACAGAGAGAGATTTGAGCTTAGCATGACAGGACACGCTTAGCTCAACCTCTCAAAAAGACAACCTGGGCTTAGCGCTACAGGCGTGCTAAGCCTAATTTAACAAAATAGAAAACAAAGACGAAATTGTGCTTAGCCTAATAGCCAGACTTAGCGCTTAACTAAAATAAAAAAAATCCTAAGTGTCTGAAACACTACTCTCGCTTAGCGCACAAATGCGCTTAGCGAGCTCAACATTGAAATCAACAGAGAAGATGAACGCGCTTAGCGCGACAGGGTCGGGCTTAGCACGATCATTTGGAAATCAGAAATCTTCATCAGAAGTGATGAACTCGCTTAGCGTAGCACGGCGCTTAGCGCGTTTATCACGATTTCTAGAAAAACCCAAGGGTTTTTCACCCCTTTCGACTAAGGCCTCTATTAGGCTCCTAAACCAAACTACATTACTCTTACAATGAAACCCTAATTTTATTCTAACCATAACTAACCTAATAACACTAAACCTAAATAGAAATTCAACCTACAAACTACTAAGTCCTCTATCCTAAGGTTTGCAACTTTAATAGAAAATAAAACAAATAAAGATTACTTAGATTGTGAAGTATGAACTGCAAAGAAGAAGCAAAATGTGGGGAATGCAGGGACTTGATGCACATAACAGAAGGAATGCAAGGCATAGGAAAATGCAAAAGCTTTGGTGAAAATGCAAAACTGCCTAGCAGTTACTTTTAAGCACAATTCGTATTGCTCGCTTAGCGCACAGCCGCGCTTAGCGAGACAATATAATGTTTGGGTTTAAAATAGCCCTGCACTTAGCCCATCTTCCCGCTAAGCCCAATTCCAAAATTTTCAAATTCCAGAGATATTTAGGCTTAGCGCGAAGACACACACTTAGCGATGTCTGCAACTCTGATTGGTCCTGCAATTTGCGCTTAGCCGCCAAAGGTGGGGCTTACTGCATGAACATGCTCCTCCATGCAGTGATGGCTTGCGCTTAGCGCATTGCTGGTGCTTAGCACTATTCCAAAGAATTTCAAAATAGATAAGGAATTGCGCTTAGCGCATCACCTCACTAAGCCCAATGCGAGAAATAAAAATCCAGAGAGGTATTTGGGCTTACCGCAGCAACGCGTGCTTGGTGCTATCCACAGATTTTCAAAATAGAGAAGGATTGGCGCTTAGCACATCACCTCGTTAAGCCCAATTCGAGAAATTCAGATTCCAGAGAGAAAATAGGGCTTAGCACAGCGAAGCGCACTTAGTGCTACCATCCAGCCACTAATCAGGGGTCTAAGTGCTTAGCGCAAGCAAGGGCCTGCTGAGCGCGTGAAGACTTGGCAATTAGCGCGAGAAGCACGCTTAGCGAGTGAACAACTGAAAAATTTTCTAAGTTCTTTTCTGTTCACCTCTTCACCAAAGTTCATGAACCCCTTCTTTTCAAAATTAAACAAGCTGAAAACACACAATCACAAGCAACTACTACACTAAATGCAAGCAAAACAAAATTAAAAATGATTGTGTTGCCTCCCAGCAAGCACTTGTTTACTGCCATTAGCTTAACGCATCATTCTATTATCCTGGATCAATCTTGGTTCTCTCCTTCAAAACATTCTTATCCAACTCCTTCACCTATAAGCATGCATCCCGGTCCAACAATTCTCTTCCTTAATTAAATAGATCAAAGCTGATTTGTTGGTTTTCAAGACTCATTTCCAACTTTTTCTTCCCCATGTCCACCACACAACTTGCAATGGACATAAATGGACGTCCGAAAATGACAGGAATATCTGCATCTTCCTCAATGTCCATTACAACAAAATCAGCAGGAAAGATGAGATTGTTGGATCGAGTGGCCTCAGAATAATTAAGAAGGGAGGTTGAATTAATTATTCCTAAACCTTTACTAATTAAAAATTTACTCTTCTAAGGCTTTTACTTATGTTGTTAAGAGAATAAGGAGTAGAAGAGAAACTTAACCAAAAGTAAAAGCGGAAATTAAAATGCACAGCGGAAATAAAAGAGTAGGGAAGAAGGAGACAAACACACAAGAGTTTTATACTGGTTCGGCCACAACCCGTGCCTACATCCAGTCCCCAAGCGACCTGCGGTCCTTGAGATTTCTTTTCAACCTTGTAAAAAACCTTTTACAAGCAAAGATCCACAAGGGATGTACCCTCCCGTAATAAAGTAAAAAGAAAATCTTATATAGAGACGAAGCTAGTGGTTTTAAAAAAAAAAAAAAAAAAAATATATATATATATATATATATATATATATATATATATATGTTAGTGCTTAGCTCTACTGAGTTTTAAAAGATTGGCTAAGATTTTGCTAAAACATAAGCACTTAGACAATGAAGGAAAGCTGGAGTTGCTGCACATGATGTCCAACGTTATGTCAAAGAATAAGATCGGGCTGCACAATGCACAAGGCAAGATGAAATGTCAAATGAAGAATTGAAGATGCAGGATCCACGATGTCGGATACAATGTCCAGGACATCCTGCCCGAAAATACTGGAATTGCTAAAAGCATTGAAGCTGCAGGATCCACGATGTCGGATACGATGTCCAGGACATCTGGCCCGAAAATACTGGACACATAAATCTGTTATATCTTTAACAGATTATTGTGCAGTTAGCAAGAGATAAGATGATCTATCTTTAGGAACGAATTAAAAGATAATTAAAGTTCGAATTACAAACTAGAAGAGTTCGTTCAGGGATTAAAGATTAAAGATTAAAGATAAAAAACTAAAAGATCAAACTGTATCTTTTAGATCTTTAAGTGCAGATTTTCAGGAAGAATGATAGATCTCATCCAGCACAAGAAGTTGCAGCCCAGATACGCACACTGCTATATAAACATGGAGGCTGCACGAGTTCTGTACCAAGTCCGGGATTGAAGAGTTATTTTGTGAGTTTTGGGACTTGAGTGTTTTGTGAGCCACCTTGATGTTATACTAACATCAAGTGTTGGACCTGAGTGTGTAGAGTTGATCTCTAGTGTGTAGAGTTGATCTCTAGTGTGTAGAGTTGATCTCTAGTGTGTAGAGTTGATCTCTTTTGTTCAGAGAGCAATCTCTGGTGTGTCTTTGATTTATTTGTAAACACGGGAGTGTGATTGAGAGGGAGTGAGCGGGGTTCTCATATCTAAGAGTGGCTCTTAGGTAGAGATTGCACGGGTAGTGGTTAGGTGAGAAGGTTGTAAACAGTGGCTGTTAGACCTTGAACTAACACTATTTTAGTGGATTTCCTCCCTGGCTTGGTAGCCCCCAGATGTAGGTGAGGTTGCACCGAACTGGGTTAACAATTCTCTTGTGTTATTTACTTGTTTAATCTGTTCATACAGTCAAAGACAATCTGCATGTTCTGAAGCGTGATGTCGTGACATCCTGTACGACATCTGTCCCCAGTATCAGAATTTCAATTGGTATCAGAGCAGGCACTCGAAATCACTGAGTGAGATCTAGGGAGATAAATTCTGATGAACATGGAGAAAGAAGGAGGACCAGTGAACAGACCACCAATTCTGGATGGAACCAACTATGAATACTGGAAAGCAAGGATGGTGGCCTTCCTCAAATCACTGGATAGCAGAACCTGGAAAGCTGTCATCAAAGGCTGGGAACATCCCAAGATGCTGGACACAGAAGGAAAGCCCACTGATGAATTGAAGCCTGAAGAAGACTGGACAAAAGAAGAAGACGAATTAGCACTTGGAAACTCCAAAGCTTTGAATGCTCTATTCAATGGAGTTGACAAGAATATCTTCAGACTAATCAACACATGCACAGTGGCCAAGGATGCATGGGAGATCCTGAAAACCACTCATGAAGGAACCTCCAAAGTGAAGATGTCCATATTGCAACTATTGGCTACAAAATTCGAAAATCTGAAGATGAAGGAGGAAGAGTGTATTCATGACTTCCACATGAACATTCTTGAAATTGCCAATGCTTGCACTGCCTTGGGAGAAAGGATGACAGATGAAAAGCTGGTGAGAAAGATCCTCAGATCCTTGCCTAAGAGATTTGACATGAAAGTCACTGCAATAGAGGAGGCCCAAGACATCTGCAACATGAGAGTAGATGAACTCATTGGTTCCCTTCAAACCTTTGAGCTAGGACTCTCGGATAGGGCTGAAAAGAAGAGCAAGAATCTGGCGTTCGTGTCCAATGATGAAGGGGAAGAAGATGAGTATGACCTGGATACTGATGAAGGTCTGACTAACGCAGTTGTGCTCCTTGGAAAACAGTTCAACAAAGTGCTGAACAGAATGGACAGGAGGCAGAAACCACATATCCGGAACATCCCTTTCGACATCAGGAAAGGCAGTGAATACCAGAAAAGGTCAGATGAAAAGCCCAGTCACAGCAAAGGAATTCAATGCCGTGGGTGTGAAGGCTTTGGACACATCAAAGCTGAATGTCCCACTCATCTCAAGAAGCAGAGGAAAGGACTTTCTGTATGTCGATCTGATGATACAGAGAGTGAACAAGAAAGTGATTCTGACAGAGATGTGAATGCACTCACTGGGAGATTTGAATCTGCTGAAGATTCAAGTGATACAGACAGTGAAATCACTTTTGATGAGCTTGCCACATCCTATAGAGAACTATGCATCAAAAGTGAGAAGATTCTTCAGCAAGAAGCACAACTAAAGAAGGTCATTGCAAATCTGGAGGCTGAAAAGGAGGCACATGAAGAGGAGATCTCTGAGCTTAAAGGAGAAGTTGGTTTTCTGAACTCTAAACTGGAAAACATGACAAAATCAATAAAGATGCTGAATAAAGGCTCAGATACGCTTGATGAGGTGCTACAGCTTGGAAAGAATGTTGGAAACCAGAGAGGACTTGGATTTAATCCTAAGTCTGCTGGCAGAACAACCATGACAGAATTTGTTCCTGCCAAAAACAGCACTGGAGCCACGATGTCACAACATCGATCTCGACATCATGGAACGCAGCAGAAAAAGAGCAAAAGAAAGAAGTGGAGGTGTCACTACTGTGGCAAGTATGGTCACATAAAGCCCTTTTGCTATCATCTACATGGCCATCCACATCATGGAACTCAAAGCAGCAACAGCGGAAGGAAGATGATGTGGGTTCCAAAACACAAGACTGTTAGTCTTGTTGTTCATACTTCACTTAGAGCATCAGCTAAGGAAGATTGGTACCTAGATAGCGGTTGTTCCAGACACATGACAGGAGTCAAAGAATTCCTGGTGAACATTGAACCTTGCTCCACTAGCTATGTGACATTTGGAGATGGTTCTAAAGGAAAGATCACTGGAATGGGAAAGCTAGTCCATGATGGACTTCCTAGTCTGGACAAAGTACTGCTGGTGAAGGGACTGACTGCAAATTTGATCAGCATCAGTCAGCTGTGTGATGAAGGATTCAATGTAAACTTCACAAAGTCAGAATGCTTGGTGACAAATGAAAAGAGTGAAGTTCTAATGAAGGGCAGCAGATCAAAGGACAACTGTTACCTATGGACACCTCAAGAAACCAGTTACTCCTCCACATGTCTATCCTCCAAAGAAGATGAAGTCAGAATATGGCATCAAAGATTTGGACATCTGCACTTAAGAGGCATGAAGAAAATCATTGACAAAGGTGCTGTTAGAGGCATTCCCAATCTGAAAATAGAAGAAGGCAGAATCTGTGGTGAATGTCAGATTGGAAAGCAAGTCAAGATGTCCCACCAGAAGCTTCAACATCAGACCACTTCCAGGGTGCTGGAACTACTTCACATGGACTTGATGGGGCCTATGCAAGTTGAAAGCCTTGGAGGAAAGAGGTATGCCTATGTTGTTGTGGATGATTTCTCCAGATTTACCTGGGTCAACTTTATCAGAGAAAAATCAGACACCTTTGAAGTATTCAAGGAGTTGAGTCTAAGACTTCAAAGAGAAAAAGACTGTGTCATCAAGAGAATCAGGAGTGACCATGGCAGAGAGTTTGAAAACAGCAGGTTTACTGAATTCTGCACATCTGAAGGCATCACTCATGAGTTCTCTGCAGCCATTACACCACAACAGAATGGCATAGTTGAGAGGAAAAACAGGACTTTGCAAGAGGCTGCTAGGGTCATGCTTCATGCCAAAGAACTTCCCTATAATCTCTGGGCTGAAGCCATGAACACAGCATGCTACATCCACAACAGAGTCACACTGAGAAGAGGGACTCCAACCACACTGTATGAAATCTGGAAAGGGAGGAAGCCAACTGTCAAGCACTTCCACATCTTTGGAAGTCCATGTTACATTTTGGCAGATAGAGAGCAAAGGAGAAAGATGGATCCCAAGAGTGATGCAAGGATATTCCTGGGATACTCTACAAACAGCAGAGCATATAGAGTATTCAACTCCAGAACCAGAACTGTGATGGAATCCATCAATGTGGTTGTTGATGATCTAACTCCAGCAAGAAAGAAGGATGTCGAAGAAGATGTCAGAACATCGGGAGACAATGTAGCAGATACAGCTGAAAGTGCAGAAAATGCAGAAAACTCTAATTCTGCTACAGATGAATCAAACATTAACCAACCTGACAAGAGACCCTCCATTAGAATCCAGAAGATGCACCCCAAGGAGCTGATTATAGGAGATCCAAACAGAGGAGTCACTACAAGATCAAGGGAGATTGAGATTGTCTCCAATTCATGCTTTGTCTCCAAAATTGAGCCCAAGAATGTGAAAGAGGCACTGACTGATGAGTTCTGGATCAATGCTATGCAAGAAGAATTGGAGCAATTCAAAAGGAATGAAGTCTGGGAGCTAGTTCCGAGACCCGAGGGAACTAATGTGATTGGCACCAAGTGGATCTTCAAGAACAAAACCAATGAAGAAGGTGTTATAACCAGAAACAAGGCCAGACTTGTTGCTCAAGGCTATACTCAGATTGAAGGTGTAGACTTTGATGAAACTTTCGCTCCTGTTGCTAGACTTGAATCCATCAGATTGTTACTTGGTGTAGCTTGCATCCTCAAATTCAAGCTGTACCAGATGGATGTGAAGAGCGCGTTTCTGAATGGATACCTGAATGAAGAAGCCTATGTGGAGCAGCCAAAGGGATTTGTAGATCCAACTCATCCAGATCATGTATACAGGCTCAAGAAGGCTCTCTATGGATTGAAGCAAGCTCCAAGAGCTTGGTATGAAAGGCTAACAGAGTTCCTTACTCAGCAAGGGTATAGGAAGGGAGGAATTGACAAGACTCTCTTTGTCAAACAAGATGCTGATAACTTGATGATAGCACAGATATATGTTGATGACATTGTGTTTGGAGGGATGTCGAATGAGATGCTTCGACATTTTGTTCAACAGATGCAATCTGAATTTGAGATGAGTCTTGTTGGAGAGCTGACTTATTTTCTGGGACTCCAAGTGAAGCAGATGGAAGACTCCATATTCCTCTCACAAAGCAAGTATGCAAAGAACATTGTCAAGAAGTTTGGGATGGAGAATGCCAGCCATAAAAGAACACCTGCACCTACCCACTTGAAGCTGTCAAAAGATGAAGCTGGCACCAGTGTTGATCAAAGTCTGTACAGAAGCATGATTGGGAGCTTACTATATTTAACAGCTAGCAGACCCGACATCACCTATGCAGTAGGTGTTTGTGCAAGATATCAAGCCAATCCTAAGATAAGTCACTTGACTCAAGTAAAGAGAATTCTGAAATATGTAAATGGCACCAGTGACTATGGGATTATGTACTGTCATTGTTCAGATTCAATGCTGGTTGGGTATTGTGATGCTGATTGGGCTGGAAGTGCAGATGACAGAAAAAGCACTTCTGGTGGATGCTTCTATCTGGGCAACAATCTTATTTCATGGTTCAGCAAGAAGCAGAACTGTGTGTCCCTATCTACTGCAGAAGCCGAGTATATTGCAGCAGGAAGCAGCTGTTCACAACTAGTTTGGATGAAGCAGATGCTCAAGGAGTACAATGTCGAACAAGATGTCATGACATTATACTGTGACAACTTGAGTGCTATTAATATTTCTAAAAATCCTGTGCAACACAGCAGAACCAAGCACATTGACATTAGACATCACTATATCAGAGAGCTTGTTGATGATAAAGTTATCACACTGGAGCATGTTGACACTGAGGAACAAATAGCAGATATTTTCACAAAGGCATTGGATGCAAATCAGTTTGAAAAACTGAGGGGCAAGCTGGGCATTTGTCTGCTAGAGGAATTATAGCAACTACTGCTATCTGAACGTGCTCAAACGTCTCACTTAACATTAATAGCACGTTCACTACTGAGCCAAAACAAAGTCGACCGTTGCTTCACACGTCCCTCTACATTCCTCATTCAAATTTATATTTTCGTGGTAATCTCGTTTTCAGCATTCCCCAACAGCTCTCAGAGATTTACGAAATCATTCCAAACGCTCTGCTTCTCCATGGCTACCTCACCAAAAGAAACTTCAGCTCATGGTTCACCCTCTGCACCATCAAACCAGGAACGACCTGAATTCAATATCCAGCCCATACAGATGATTCCTGGTCAAGCCCCTGTTCCTGAAAAACTGGTTCCCAAACGACAACAGGGAGTGAAGATTTCTGAAAACCCTAGCATTGCAACAAGTCCTAGGGAAGTAGACCCGGAGATGGATAAGAAGATCCGCAGTATTGTGAGTAGCATTTTAAAAGACGCCTCTGTTCCTGATGCTGAGAAAGATGTTCCAACATCTTCCACCCCAGATGTTGCTGTTCCTGATGCTGAGAAAGATGTTCCAACATCTTCCACCCCAAATACTGAAGTCCTCTCTTCACCCAGCAAAGAGGAATCAACAGAGGAAGAGGATCAAGCCACAGAGGAGACCCCTGCACCACGGGCACCAGAACCTGCTCCAGGTGACCTCATTGACCTGGAAGAAGTAGAATCTGATGAGGAACCCATTGCCAACAAGTTGGCACCTGGCATTGCGGAAAGACTACAAAGCAGAAAAGGAAAAACCCCCATTAAGAGGTCTGGACGAATCAAGACTATGGCCCAGAAGAAAAGCACTCCAATCACTCCTACCACATCCAGACGGAGCAAAGTTGCAATCCCTTCCAAGAAGAGGAAAGAAATTTCCTCATCTGATTCTGATGATGATGTCGAACCAGATGTTCCCGACATCAAGAGGACCAAGACATCAGGGAAGAAGGTGCCTGGAAATGTCCCTGATGCACCATTGGACAACATCTCATTCCACTCCATTGGCAATGCTGAAAGGTGGAAATTCGTGTATCAACGCAGACTTGCCTTGGAAAGAGAACTGGGAAGAGCTGCCTTGGATTGCAAGGAGATCATGGACCTCATCACGGCTGCTGGACTGCTGAAGACTGTCACCAAGTTGGGAGATTGCTATGAGAGTCTAGTCAGGGAATTCATTGTCAACATTCCCTCTGACATAACAAACAGAAAAAGTGATGAGTATCAAAGAGTGTTTGTCAGAGGAAAATGTGTTAGATTCTCCCCTGCTGTGATCAACAAATACCTGGGCAGACCAACAGATGGAGTGGTGGACATTACTGTTTCTGAGCATCAAATTGCCAAGGAAATCACTGCCAAACAAATCCAGCATTGGCCAAAGAAAGGGAAGCTGTCTGCAGGGAAGCTAAGTGTGAAATATGCAATCCTGCACAGGATTGGAGCTGCAAACTGGGTACCCACCAACCATACCTCCACTGTTGCCACAGGTTTGGGTAAATTTCTGTATGCTGTTGGAACCAAGTCCAAATTTAATTTTGGAAACTATATTTTTGATCAAACTGTTAAGCATTCAGAATCATTTGCTGTCAAATTACCCATTGCCTTCCCAACTGTATTGTGTGGCATTATGTTGAGTCAACATCCCAATATTTTAAACTACACTGACTCTGTGATGAAGAGAGAATCTCCTCTATCCCTGCATTACAAATTGTTTGAGGGGACACATGTCCCAGACATTGTCTCGACATCAGGGAAAGCTGCTGCTTCAGGTGCTGTGTCCAAGGATGCTCTGATTGCTGAACTCAAGGACACATGCAAGGTGCTGGAAGCAACCATCAAAGCCACCACAGAGAAGAAGATGGAGCTGGAACGGCTGATCAAAAGGCTCTCAGAAAGTGGCATTGATGATGGAGAAGCAGCTGAGCAAGAAGATGAAGCAGCTGAGGAAGAGGTCGAAGCAGCCGAGGAAGAAGAAGAAGCTGCTGAGGAAGAGGAAGATGCAGCAGAGGATACTGAATCAGATGATGATTCTGAAGCCACCCCATGACCATCAGACCTTTACTTTTGCTTTTTACTTTTACTAGCTATAAGGGCATGTCCCTTTGAACAATTGATTGTTATTGGTCTGTACTATTTGCACATTAATTTCATGCATTCTACTTTTGCCAAATTTATGTCTAAAAAGGGGGAGTAGTAGTATGTATGTATTATGCATGATTTTGAGTAGTAAGATACGATGTATGCATGATTCATGATTTTGAGGGGGAGTTGTATGTATACGATTTTGAGGGGGAGACTGCTGCTACTGATGATGACTGATGGAAGCTACTAGAAGATGCTGCAGTAAGAGCATGGAGACAGGGGGAGCAGATAGCTGATGTCACATGAGATGTCTTGACATCCTGGAGAAGACTAGTAGCTGATAGAAGATGCTGCAGTAAGCATGGAGACAGGGGGAGCAGGAGCAGAAAGCTGATGTCACGTGAGATGTCTTGACATCCTGGAAACGACTTGCAACTTGTCTAAACTACAGATTCCGCTGTGCTTGATTACTCTGATAATGAAAGTTGCTGATCCCACTTGCATAACTGCTCGTACCTGCTCAGGAAGTGTCTAAGTATGTTTTAGACAAAATTTGCCAAAGGGGGAGATTGTTAGTGCTTAGCTCTACTGAGTTTTAAAAGATTGGCTAAGATTTTGCTAAAACATAAGCACTTAGACAATGAAGGAAAGCTGGAGTTGCTGCACATGATGTCCAACGTTATGTCAAAGAATAAGATCGGGCTGCACAATGCACAAGGCAAGATGAAATGTCAAATGAAGAATTGAAGATGCAGGATCCACGATGTCGGATACAATGTCCAGGACATCCTGCCCGAAAATACTGGAATTGCTAAAAGCATTGAAGCTGCAGGATCCACGATGTCGGATACGATGTCCAGGACATCTGGCCCGAAAATACTGGACACATAAATCTGTTATATCTTTAACAGATTATTGTGCAGTTAGCAAGAGATAAGATGATCTATCTTTAGGAACGAATTAAAAGATAATTAAAGTTCGAATTACAAACTAGAAGAGTTCGTTCAGGGATTAAAGATTAAAGATTAAAGATAAAAAACTAAAAGATCAAACTGTATCTTTTAGATCTTTAAGTGCAGATTTTCAGGAAGAATGATAGATCTCATCCAGCACAAGAAGTTGCAGCCCAGATACGCACACTGCTATATAAACATGGAGGCTGCACGAGTTCTGTACCAAGTCCGGGATTGAAGAGTTATTTTGTGAGTTTTGGGACTTGAGTGTTTTGTGAGCCACCTTGATGTTATACTAACATCAAGTGTTGGACCTGAGTGTGTAGAGTTGATCTCTAGTGTGTAGAGTTGATCTCTAGTGTGTAGAGTTGATCTCTAGTGTGTAGAGTTGATCTCTTTTGTTCAGAGAGCAATCTCTGGTGTGTCTTTGATTTATTTGTAAACACGGGAGTGTGATTGAGAGGGAGTGAGCGGGGTTCTCATATCTAAGAGTGGCTCTTAGGTAGAGATTGCACGGGTAGTGGTTAGGTGAGAAGGTTGTAAACAGTGGCTGTTAGACCTTGAACTAACACTATTTTAGTGGATTTCCTCCCTGGCTTGGTAGCCCCCAGATGTAGGTGAGGTTGCACCGAACTGGGTTAACAATTCTCTTGTGTTATTTACTTGTTTAATCTGTTCATACAGTCAAAGACAATCTGCATGTTCTGAAGCGTGATGTCGTGACATCCTGTACGACATCTGTCCCCAGTATCAGAATTTCAATATATATATATATATATTATAGGTATAGCACTGTGGAAGTATCTAGATTCTAAGTTAATTTTTTTATAAAATTTAAATACAATCATATAACCAGTTTGGCATACATTTGCATCATATAGATATCATTCTGCTGCTAAATATGGATACCAGTGTTGCATTTTCACTATTTTTATATGTTTGATTTAGTTTTCACTACAATATCATACTCTTGAGTATTGAATGCAAAAGGGCCTATATATTTACACCCAATTGATGGTACAAAAGTCATTCGGTGAAAATTATTTTTATATGTTTGGTTTATCGTTTGTCTTTCTTCTTATTTATGAAAAATTCACGATGCAGTGAAATATTTTTCTCTTTTGTGGGGTTGTCCAAATTTGATATGATTGTAATTAAGTTTGCTTCTTAGTACAAGCCTGAGGAATGTTTCGCCAAGTTCACTAGATGGATATAGTTAATATGATGTGTCTTTGTAACCCACCCGCTTGTTGGCAAAAACTAGGTAATTATCAATGTTATGCTCATTTGTCTATGATTTTTTTTTTTGAATTGTCAATGTTAAAGATTCTATATATTATGTGAACAATGCAATGGCAAATAACTATTTTTTCTATCTCTGAAATATTTTCCTTTTTTATTTCCCATAATTTGATTGCATCTTCATATTCTTCTAGACAATGGTCACATAAAGTATAATTCCTACACTATGATGGGAATTAATGGGGAATATTTACAAGAGCTAAGATTTGACTATGGAGAAGAAAATACTAAAGTCTCGTTTAGAGTGGTTTTAGTGGTTTTTAGTTGTGAATGTAATATCCCTTGTTACAATTAAAAATTATCTTATTGTTTTTAAAATTTATGGAATAAAATAATTGATTGTTAAGTGTAACCATTTTAAAATGTGGGTAAATTTATTTTTCTGATTTTAATTCTTGATCGAACACCAAAAGTAATTTCCCTTTTAAATTAGTGTTTATTTCAAAACGCCCATTAGCGAATTACCATTCTTTGTAAAATCACTCGTTTATAAAAGACTACGTCTACAATAAATAGTTAAAACATAAGAAAAATGTTAGGAAATTCATTCTCTATCACATCCCTTTTCACACACTCTTTTCTATTATTTAAAATTTGATAAAAATGATAAAATTTTGTAGATCCCACATTATATTTAATTATTTTTTCTTATATTTTTTTAGTTTTTAATAAATTTTATCCAATTAAAAAATATATGTTTTGTGTTTCTAGCAATTTATTTACATATACTCAATTCATCATTAAGAAAATCCAATACAACCAACTTCATATACATATACTCAACTTCACATAGATCTGAACCTATAATTTTTAATTTTAATTTTAAAATATTATTTTTAGGATTAAAAATCGCCACAAAATTTTGAATCCCTCTTCCCGGACAACCATTACAACAACATCCAAATGAATGGATGTTCTCATATATGAGAAATCAACTTAAGTGTCCCTTTAAAATTGCTCAAATGCAAGCACCCTCCAACAATGTGTTCCATATAATCACATTTATTTTAATACCCTCTTCGTGATGCATAACAAACAACTAATTATAGTGTTTCAAGAAACAAAATCTCTACTTGGCATATTTCAAACAAGTGGTGTGCAACATGCAGTTTTCCAAACTTGCCATACATGGAGGCCAAAGCATTATGCACAAACAAGCTCCCATTTTCTTATACACAAAAAGAGCCTCCGCAAAGATTTCCTCTCTTTCAAACACAATGTTGATGTAAATGATAGTGTGGGTGAGCTTGAGTACGTTGATGAGGATGAAGATGCATGACAATGTTTGGAGAAGGTTCTCAACAACGGGAACTGAAATAGGAAAGAGCCATCATTGTCATTGTTGTGAGCGAATCTTTCCTCTTCGTCCTTGCTCAAATCAAAACGATCGCAACGATATAATTAGGTGTTGGTTGAGGTTGTCACACCATATATCCCACACATATATGTACTAATAATAAAAGAAATACGAATGTGAAATTAATTAAAAGTTTAAAACACACATTTAAATAAAAGTATTTCAAAAGGATAAAAGGTTCACATTCACTTTTTCCCACACATATATGAACTAATAATAAAAGGAATAGGAATGTGAAATTAATTAAAAGTTTAAAACACACATTTAAATAAAAGCATTTCAAAAGGATAAAAGATTTGCATTCACTTTTCTAACATCATAATAGAACTTGTCCAAATACATAATAAACTCAAAACAAAGTCGTCCATTCTAAATGAAAAGAAGTCAAACTAATAATGGAAAACATAAAATAACTATACTATTCATGGAATTGTAACATATGAAATAAAACCTTGTGCCCCGATGTCACATTTATCAAAGCATTTCCCTGGCAAGGACTAAGCCTCTCCAACTCCTGCATGGAACTCATCCTAATCTGGTTCACCTGAAACAAAATGACATTAAGCTCAAACACAAATCCACACCGGGAATGAATTATCACATTTGTATATAATAAAACAATAGAACATGTGAAACATATAATACTTAGAGCTGAATTTACATAAACAACATCACTTCACAAAACCACACACATTATTGACACCTGTTCAAATTCACACACTCTAGAAAATAACACCAAAACCTCATTCTTTAACTCATTGAAAGTCAAACACAAGTGTTATGCAACAGAGACACTAGACTCAAGCCTACATGCAATGTGGTACCATTTTCAGTGAAAAACTTTGTCAAGTGCTTAGTAGTACATGATAAGACATACCTCACAATGGGTAAGTCAAGGCACTCTCACTAAGTAAAATCATAAGAAAACCAGTCAAGATCACTCTGTTTTGCGAGAATACTCTGTAGAAGCAAGCTTCATGATGATGAACCAAGCAATTTTAGTGATGCCAAAAGCCCAAGTGATTGATTCAAGACTTCAAGATCAAGCATCAAGAATCCAATCCAAGATTCAAGATTCAAGAGAAGAAATCAAGAAGCAACAAGTCAAGACTTCATATAGGATAAATATTAAAAGAATTTTTCAAAAACAAAATAGCAAAGTTTTGTTTTACAAAAGAATTTTCTCAAATTTTCTAAGTTACCAGAGTGATTACTCTCTGGTAATCAATTACCAGTTATTAGTAATCGATTACCAGTGACCAGTTTGGTTTTCAAAATGTTTTCAAATGATTTATAACGTTCCAAAATGATTTTCAAATAGTGTAATCGATTACACTATATTAGTAATCGATTACAAGTGAATCTGAACGTTGGAATTCAAATCCAATTGTGAAGAGTCATAACTTTTCATAAAATACATTGTGTAATTGATTACACCTTTGTGGTAATCAATTACCAGTGAATAGTTTTAAAGAAAAAGTTAAGAGTTATAACTCTTAACATGGTTTTCTCAAAAGCCATAACTCTTCCAATGGTTTCTTTGACCAGACATGAAGATTCTATAAAAGCATGACTTTGGCACATGTTCAAAAGATATAATGATATTCTTCTAAACAATCCTTTTTCACAATCTTTCTCTATCCATTGCCCATTGCTTTTTCTTTGCCAAAAAGCTTTCTAAACTTTGTTTTCAAAACTTTGTTTTTCTGCAAGTGGAAATTCTGCAGAAAACAAAAGTGTGCTATCTTTTCTTCCTTCTCCCTCTTGCCAAAAGATTCAAAGGACTAACCGCCTAAGAATTCTTTTGATTCTTCCTCTTCCCTTTAAACAAAAGATTTCAAAGGACTAACCGCCTGAGATGTTTTTTATTTCCCCTTACAAAGATTCAAGGGACTAACCGCCTAAGAATTCTTTGTCTTAACACATTGGAGGGTACATCCTTTGTGGTATAAGTAGAGTGTACATCTACTTGGGTTGTAATACTGAGAACAAGAGAGGGTACATCTCTTGTGGATCAGTTCAAGTGGATGGTACATCCATTTGGTTGTTCAAAGAGAACAAGGGAAGGTACATCCCTTGTGGATCTTTGCTTGTAAAGGATTTTACAAAGTTATTAGAAATCTCAAGAACCGGTGGTTGCTTGGAGACTGGACGTAGGCACGGGTTGTGGCCGAACCAGTATAAATCTTGTGTTTGTCTTCTTCTTCCTTATACTCTTTATCTTTCTGCTATGTACTTTTTATTTCTGCTTTACTTTTGTCTAAGTTATTGTTTCTATTCTTTACTTTCTGATAACTTAGTAGTAAAGCCTAATTGAATCTAGTAATATTAAGAAGGATAAATTTTAATTAGTCAAGACACATTAATAATTAATTCAACCCCCCCCCCTTCTTAATTATTATGAGGCCACTCGATCTAACATACTCCAACCATGTGGGATCGACACAGACTTAAAGGAACACTCAAACCAAGTGTATTTACCCCCAAGGCCTAGACTCTGAGGACTCCATCAATGTTTCTTCCTCTTGATTCACGTCCAACCCATAAATCATTTTAACACATAGGCTCTACCTATGAACTATGAAATACACACAACTACTCAATTGTTTTCAAAATTTTAATTATTTTCAAAATCATTTTAACTCATCGCGCTTCCCGTGATTAAACTCATCGAATTCCCACAGTGAAGCTCATTACAAAACTCATCGAGCATGAACTTGTCACCCTTAAAAGGTCTTACAATTGTGTGACTGCACAATTCATCGCATACTTCACTTATTCTCCACTACTATAAAAAAGCTTTTCTAAGACGGTAAAAAATAGGATACAACAACGGTCGTTGACCGTCGTAGAATCCCACGTCATGGAAACTTAAAACTTTTAACGATTGGTCAAAAAATACCGTCTTAGAAAGCGAGAAACTTTCAAAGACGGTGTTTACGTCAGCATCGTCTTAGAAAACAAACTTTCAAAGACGGTGTTGATGTAAGCACCGTCTTACTTTCTAAGGCGGTGCTTACGTCAGCACTGTCTTAGAAAACAACTTTCAAAGACGGTGCTGACGTAAACACCGTCTTAGAATGCTTATTTTCAAAGACAGTACTTACGTAAGCACCGTCCTTGAATTAAATATTATTTTTAATTATTGATATTTTTTCTGCTTGATATCCCATCATAAAAAATATAAATAATTAAAAAATATTTAATATTAGCATGATTGTAATTAATATTAATAGTAAAATTTATTTTTTAAATGAATATTTAAATGATAGATTAAATCAAAATAAGAGGTTTACGTATTATTTATATTTAATCTATCATTTAAATATTAATTTTATAAATAAATTTTAATATTAATTACAAGAAATTAAGAAAATAAAAATTCCTAAGACAACTTCATACAAAATACAAGTTATTATAATTTTTTATATAAAGTTATTATAATTCCTAAGACAAATTTCTAAAATTAAATAATTATTTTTCAGAAAAATTCAGAGGATCAAGTACCTTGTCTTTGACAAGATCGATGATATTATCTCTTACATCATACACAAAGAGAAGCTGAAAAAACCAAAAAAAAAACACTAGATGAAAAAAATATTTAAAAATTCCACAAATTCGTATTTATAGATTTTTAACTTAATTTTTTTTTTAAAAAAAAAAGACTACATGAAACTAACTAATGTAAGTCATGAAATATTTGTTAAACAAGTAAGAATGAGAGCAAATAGCACTAGCAAATCATACCAAAGAAATGTAAAATGGTAAAATGCAGCTAATTAAGAACCTTGATGTAGTTGCATCAAAGGAGGGGTTTGTTGGGTTCTTATCTTCCCTGATCACCACACCATGATTTCCCTTTGTAATTTCAGTTTGTTCACCAAGAGCTGCCTGGAGTCTCCAAAGCTGACATTCGAAAATTTTAAGCATGCTAATGAAGGAAAACAAAGTTATTGGCTTACTGAGAATTTTTGTTCCTAATATTGAACAAAGAATATAAGGAAATAAAACCTATGCATATTATTTCAAACATACTACACAAGGTCATGTTCATCTATATGCATAGACGGATAGACCTGAATATGCTACACAATAATTTTATATCTATATATTATATTATAAGAATTGGCATCACCTCCTCAACAAGTTCCTTTTTTGGCATTTTCTTAACAATCTCATGAGGATAACCACAAAATGTATTATACATGTGCAGTGGGAAGTCAAAATGTACCAAGATCATTAGAAACAACTACAAGGTGAACATAAAGTGTAACGACTCGCCTCGTCACTACGATATCAACACTCTAATACCCGATAATTTGAATTTTTATAAAAAGAACTCCCTTAATTTACTTATGAAAATAGAAGTAATTTGGTCACAACATACATTCATCCAACAACACGTCATTACTTAAGTGAATATCCATAATTATATAGAAACAATAACTCGGTACATGTTATACACATAACAAAAATTAAATTTGTTCATAAGTATAATTAAAATCCAAGTTTTACATCTTTAACTCAACAAAATAAAACTTGAAAACCAACTACAGAGGAGTTGATCACAAAACACAACTCCCTCCCAAAATAATGTCAACGTCATCATGTCGGCTCGGCGGCTCCTCACCAGAATTTCACTTGCTGCACCCTACTACTGTCATTCTGCTCCCACGAACAATGTTCGTGATCATCACAGGTATCAACCACATGATACAAAATTGCAAGGGTGAGTTCATTATAAAAAAGACCAATACCAAAACCAAATAACCACAATTAGCAAGGAACATAGGCAAACATGATGAGCATACACAACATTCATTATTCAACACTCATATCCAACAAATATTCATCATCCACATCCAACAATTACTCATCATCCATCCATGGACCCAATCAAGACTGCATAGAATGATGCATGCACCTGACTCAACACTCAGATGCAATGTGGTACGTACCAAAAATAACCAAATCTCAGGAAATAGCCTAAGCGTGTCCACACGACACTCTCACTTAGGGAACTGTGTTGAGTTTGTCGAGACCACCCGGGTGTGCACGTAACAGCCCCCCTCCCATAGGTGATCAGCCTGGGAGCCCAAAGGTGTTCCCTACCAGGTGACAAGCCCCCTTGTACAAAGTACACTTGGCCATAGTTACTCTATTTCCTGTGTCGTATGAGCTATGATCACGGCCAAAAGTAAGTGCCAAAGACCATGGACCAATTAAAGCGCCTAAGCATCCCCTCAAAAATGCTTAGATTCTCTAACCACGCTAGTTACCCATGTCTGGGTCATCTGACAAGGTCAGTGCACTCTACCCCTCATGACATACACTCCATACGACGTATGATCATGGCCAAAAGCTAGTGCCAAAGACCCTGGAAGGTCAATGCACAGTGCCCCCCACGATCATACACAACATCCAACGTATGAACGTGGCCAAAAGCTAGTGCCAAAGATCCTGGAAGGTCAGTGCACAGTGCCCCCCACGAACATACACAACATGCACATGCCAATGCATTTCCAACATCAATCAACATTCCATTTCCATGTCATTCTCAACATAAATATCATCTCGTCTCAATGATGTTATCAACAACAACAACAACCTCATTTTATATTCACATATTCATTAATAGTAACAAGAATTCCTATTGACATGGTCTTTATTAACAACGTCATCTCAAATCAATATAATCATAATTATCACTCAATTAATCCTCATTAGTGACATCAACAACAAATCGCATTTCACACACACACACACACACACACACACACACCACACACACACACACACACACACACACACACACACACACACACACACACACACACACACACACACACATATATATATATATATATATATATATATATATATATCGCATCTCATTCGTCAAAACATAATTTCTCCTGAAAAATCAGCATGCATATCAATAACAATTTTATCGCATCCCATTAGTCAAAAACATAATTTTCTTGAAATAAAAATCAGCATGCAACAGGGACAGACAAATATCCTCATAGCTAGGTTCCCTGACCCTAACTATGGTGTTAAAACGGTAAATTTTATAATAAACTCCCCTCACTTATCGTGAGCTACTCCGCGGGTTCCTCGTCACGTCACTTGAAGATTCTTTTTCGTCCTTGCTCGTCGATTCCACGCAAGCCTCTACCATTCCAAAATAAAGGAGACTTAATATGGATTTCAAAAAACAAAGCTAACACCAATGCTCTGGGTCAAACACCCACGTTACTTCATGAAAGAGCTGAGAGCATTTTGGGTTTTACAAAGGGATATCATTTGGAAATTCCGACCATGCCAATGTGACTAGGGTTCAGTGTAGGTTACGAAAATAACATGCATTTCATGAAAAGATAACGTTTACAAAGTCTCTTTCTCTAGGGTTTTTCAAAGGAAACGTAAAACATGCAATGACGGTTCCAAAGTCAGAAAAGATGCAAAGACAAGCTGAAACTAACAAGAAATAGCATAGAACCATGGTTACCTCGAAGGAAAATGAAAGGTCAGACTAGGGTTTCATTCTCTACCGAAACCGCGAGCCAAGTTGGAAGATTTCGCTTCGGTCGAAGGGTTCCTCTCAATGTGGGGTTGCAACAGAGATCAACGGCGATTTGTGGTGGCTAACGGTGGTTGTGAGTGATGGAGATAGTGCTTGGGACATTATAAATGGCTTTGGAAGAAAGAAAGAAGAAGAAATGGTGTTTTTCCTAAGCTACACGAAAGCAAAGGCTGAAAATGCTCAAGTGAGAAATGGTCTTGGACACCGAAACGTCGCGCACACTCCGGACATCTTCTCGAAGATCCCAACGGTCAGATCATGGACAATTGTCTTGTGAAGCTGCAGACCAAATTTCGCGAAGATCCAACGGTTAACGAAGGCTGGGCAGCATTTTTACCGAGACAACTCATGTAGCTTCCTCAAGAAACTTCATTAAGAGGCTTCCTCGTGGCTTCTTTGAGAAGCTAACGCTTTAACTACTAACACCCTTCTAATAACTAAACTCACCTCCTCGAAAATACTAACAGATAAAATAACACAACAAATAATCAAACATCAAACGTAATTACTATATATATATATATATCAGGGTGTTACATAAAGCAATAAAATTGAAACTAGCTTAATGTATCACGAGCAGAGGCAAAAAAGGATATCTTCATATAGTATAGAACTTGTAAAGTATATATCATAGTCAAAAAAATCTAGTGTCACTGTCAAACGGGAAAACAAAAAAATAGAAACCTACTATTCTGGTACTTAAAAAAATAAAATGTCAGCCCAATATGCTTCCCGTGTTAAATATTTCACTTGAGTACTTGATTGATTCTACTCATCTCAATTTGGTCTATCCATAATTCCATACACCCTATGTATATGGCAAGACTTTAAAAAAATAATAAAAAAAGAATGAACTCAGACCAATAAAATAAGACTTACTGAAAATTAAACACTCACAAGCAAGCCAGATGAATTGACTAGAGACATTGTCGTAGATATTTTTTCAACAACATGCAAGTTACATTATTTGATGGTACACACCAACGTAGTAATAAAATGAAATGAGGATTACCCAATTGCTCCCTTATGGTATAGTTGTGCTTGTTCTTCTCGACTCCTTTGAACAATTTGTAGAAGCAAGGCTTCATGATTAATCAACAATGATTCAAAGGTGTTTTGATGATAACAATGATGACAACAAAAGATGATGACAAAGGTGATGAACAAAAAGCTCAAAGATCAAAGAACAACTCAAGTGAATCAAAGAACATCTCAAGTGAATCAAGAACAAGTCAAGAGTTCAAGAATCAAGGAGAATTCAAGACTCAAGAAGAAAGCCTAGAATCAAGAATCAAGACTCAAGATCTCAAGAATCAAGATCAAGATTCAAGACTCAAGATTCAAGAATGAAGAAAAGACTCAATCAAGATAAGTATTAAAAAGTTTTTTCAAAACTTTGAATAGCACATGAGTTTTTGAGCAAACATTTACCAAAGAGTTTTTACTCTCTGGTAATCGATTACCATATTGTTGTAATCGATTACCAGTCGCAAAATGAGTTTGAAAAAGTTTTCAAACTGAATTTACAATGTTCCAAATATTTTCAAAAGGCTGTAATCGATTACAATGTTTTGGTAATCGATTACCAGTGTCCTTGAACGTTGAAATTCAAATTTAAAAATGAAGAGTCACATTGTTTCACTCAAAAGCTTTGTGTAATCGATTACACTTATTTGGTAATCGATTACCAGTGTTTGTTTCTGAAAAATCTAAAGATGTAACTCTTCAAAAAGGTTTTGACTTTTTCAAATGGGTTTTAAGTTTTTCTAAAAGTTATAACTCTTCTGAATGGCCTTCTTGACCAGACATGAAGAGTCTATAAAAGCAAGGCTTTGTTTTGCATTTTAAATTAATCTCTTACAATCCTTTACAAGCCTTGAATCTCTTTGAACTTCTTCTCCTTCTATGTACCAAAAGCTTTCTGAAGTTTTTTGGTTTTCCAAACCTTGAAAACTTGTGCTATTCATCTTTTCATTCTCTTCTCCATTTGCCAAAAAGAATTCGCCAAGGACTAACCGCCTGAATTCTTTTTGTGCCTCTCTTCTCCCTTTTCCAAAAGAACAAAGGACTAACCACCTGAATTCTTTTGTGTCTCCCTTCTCCCTTGTCAAAGAATTCAACACGACACAGTCTGAGAATTCTTTTGATTCTTCCCATTCCCTAATACAAAAGCGTTCAAAGGTTT
Source organism: Glycine soja (assembly GCF_004193775.1). Lineage (NCBI taxonomy): Eukaryota > Viridiplantae > Streptophyta > Magnoliopsida > Fabales > Fabaceae > Glycine > Glycine soja. Next base: position 16,401,697 of record NC_041004.1, on the reverse strand, counting down.
AACCGCCTGAGAATTCTTTTGTATCCCCATTCACAAAGTATCAAAGGTTTAACAGCCTGAGATCTTTGTCTTAACACATTGGAGGGTACATCCTTTGTGGTACAAGTAGAGGGTACATCTACTTGGGTTTGACTGAGAACAAGAGAGGGTACATCTCTTGTGGATCAGTTCTAGTGGAGGGTACATCCACTAGGTTCAAAGAGAATAAGGGAGGGTGCATACCTTGTGGATCTTTGCTTGTAAAAGGATTTTTACAAGGTTGAAAGAAATCTCAAGGACCGCAGGTCGCTTGGGGACTGGAGGTAGGCACGGGTTTGTGCTGAACCAGTATAAAAATTCTTGTGTGTTTGTTTCCTTCTTCCCTACTCTTTTACTTTCCGCTGTGCATTTAATTTCCGCTTTTACTTTCTGTTAAGTTTCTCTTTTACTCCTCATTCTCTTAACAATTTAGTAAAAGCCTTAAAAGAGTAAATTTTTTAATTAGTAAAGGTTTAGGAATAATTAATTCAACCCCCCCTTCTTAATTATTCTGAGGCCACTCGATCCAACACAATTGACCACCAACCTAATAATCTGATTGCATGAATTGTCAGAATTCAGATGTGGTTGCAGCATAGTACATGCATATGGTAATTGAACAAGATCACAACTTCCCTTTTTGAAAACTTTGACCCAAATTAGATTTGTCACCTCCAATGAAAATAGTGGTAAAACTAATAAGGAGAAATATTCAGATTAATCCCTTGAAGTTTGGAGATATTATGGTCAGTTTGTGCACTAAACTAATCAGAGCATCTTTTTGAAAAATTTGAGCCCAATAGATATTGGATTTGCATCTAAAGTCATAGTAGTGGCAAAAATAATAACAGATAAAAATAAGATTCTTCCCTACACATATGGGTTTGAAGACAACCTTGAGTAGTGGGTACACAACAAAGACATACATTGAATTTGTGAAACATACCAATAAGAACATCCAGTTTGTCTGCATATTCTACATGAAAGGTCCCAAATTAAAAAATGCACATAATACATTATATCTATCCAACAATTCTCCTAGGATTAGACATGATATCACTATGCAACCTCATGGACTCAAATAACTGAGCTGCTTTGATCCAAATTTTACTAAAAAATAGCTTATAAAATAAAATGCAATAATGAAGGATTTATTTAATTTGAGAAAAAAGAACAGAGGAAAAGGAGGTTTATATCACATGTGCCACTCATTTGTTGATTGTTAAATTTAGTTTTAAATTGGAAAAGAGCTCAGAATTAAGTGATAACAAAATAAAGCTTAGGGGAACAAAATGACAAATGAAATTAGAACAAACCAATCAGTTTAAATCTAAAGTTTTCCCTAACAATAATAGCAATAAAAGAAAATTCATTACCTAGAACCATGATGCAAGAACCCGAAGCAATCATGAGCTCTTGAAGAAAATCTAAAATATATTCCTCCACCAGCTCCACTTCATAGCAGAAGCACAAGTTTCTCCCCTAATTTAGATGCAGACAACATTACCCCAGCTCCTTGCAGTAGGAAAAGGTGATGAGGACATGACCAAGAGCAAGGGCAAGGATCCACTTGAAGGACTTGGAGGGCCTATGACAAGGGCTAGAGCAAGGAAAGCCAAGGAAGCTCTTCAACAAGTGCTTTCCATACTATTTGAATACAAGCCCAAGTTTCAAGGAGAAAAGTCCAAGGTTGTGAGTTGTATCATGGCCCAAATGGAGGAGGACTAAATGGAACCACTTTGTCTCAATTTTAGAGTGTTTAGTTTGTCTAAATAATGGCCCAATCCTTGTAAAGTTGGCTGACCAAAAATATGTTTTGGGTTAATCAACTAAAAGGGCTTTAATGGGTTTAGTTCAAGTTGTACTAAGGGCCCAATTGGCAACCTAGGCACCAGCCTTTTGGGAGACCAAATGGTGGCTGACTTGTTGGCTGTTGGGGGTGACTTTTAGTTGCCACAATTTCAGTTACACTCAGCCATTAAGTTTTTTTTAATTCCCTAGATTAATGGCATTAAGTTATTTTAATTCTAGGTTAGTGGGTCATTACTAAAATCTGCTGTAAAGCTTCTATATAAGCTGAACCATTTTATCAATAAACACAAGTTGAGTTTTATTCAGAAAAATAGAGTTTATCTCTTTTATCTTAGTGAGAGTGATTCTCCTAAATTCTTGAGTGATTCAAGAACACCTTGGCTGTATCAAAGGACTTTCACAACCTTTGTGTGTTGCCCTCGCTGGAAAGAGTGATTCTTTCCTTCCTTTCATCTTCACCCTTGTTCTTTCAAACCACAATTCCAGAAAATCCACCTCTGCCCAGAATTATCTCGTGGCCATAAATCCCATTTTACCCACTCAAATTAAGTGATTCTTGAGCCTAAATTGAATTTCAAAACGAGACCTTTCACCTCGTTTTGGAATCACCTCATTTGGAGCCCTGTAGCTTCAGTTATTGCCATTTCTATATTTCTGTCCAGCCACCACTTAACCTACATTTTACCATCCCATTCATCCATTTTATGCCAAGAACCACCTTATTAAGACCCCACGAAATTAACCACCTTATTTTCTATCCTTTCCTTAATCAATTTCCGCATTTTCCATCAAGGTTTAATCCTAGACGATCCTAAGTCAGCCCTTGTGCCATGAGGGTTCATATCATTTGGTATCAGAGCTCCGGTTCTAGGATCAACACTTCCTTTGCTGGAAATATTGGGTAACATCCTTCTTTATTCTCTTTGCCATTTATATTACCTTCTTATTAATATATTTTAGGCTGAACCATTGCAAAAGTTAAGCCTTTTGATCTCTTTGTTGTAAAAAAAAAGGAAGCAGAATTTCGTATAAGCAAAATTAAAAAAAAAAAATTGGGCTGAATGGTTCATGCTTGAAGAACTTTAAAAAAAATCTCTTTAAGGTAATATATTGGTTGCATGAAGGATTGTTACTAGAATTCCTAAATTCTGAATTTTATTTCCTTCATTTGTGCCTAAAAACATTGTTAGCCTTTTTCTTGGTTAACCTTTTCCTTGTCTCTCTAGCCTTACCTTACACATATTGGTGAATTGTTCTTTGTTGTGGCCATAATCTCTTGAATTGCCTAAGAACTCAAGGGGAATTAGAGTGGTAAAAGGCAAGAGTGTTTCATTAGAGAAAAGCCATAATTGTGTGATACACTTGAGTGGGTGAGGTATTCAAACAGCAACTATAATTGTCTTGTTACGTTTGATTTGTTTGTTTGAGATGTCAGGTACTAATCCTAATGATGGAGTGGGGCTTTCGCAATTCCAAATGCAAGCTTTGATGCAACATTTGGAGAGGTTAATGAAACAACGAGATGATGCGCTCCATGAGAGGTTGGATCAAATGGAGAATAGAGATCATAATGAAGAAGAAAGGAGGAGAAGAGGGAATGATGGTGTTCCTAGACAAAACCGAATTGATGGTATTAAACTCAACATTCCTCCATTTAAAGGAAAGAATGATCTGGAGGCCTACTTGGAGTGGGAGATGAAAATAGAGCATGTTTTCTCATGCAACAACTATGAGGAGGACCAAAAGGTGAAGCTTGCCGCCACGGAGTTTTCCGACTATGCTCTTGTGTGGTGGAACAAGCTACAAAAGGAGAGAGCAAGAAATGAAGAGCCAATGGTTGATACATGGACGGAGATGAAAAAGATCATGAGGAAGCGGTATGTGCCGGCTAGTTACTCAAGGGACTTGAAATTCAAGCTCCAAAAACTAACCCAAGGCAACAAGGGGGTTGAGGAGTATTTCAAGGAAATGGATGTGCTCATGATTCAAGCAAATATTGAAGAAGATGAGGAGGTAACTATGGCTCGATTTCTTAATGGTTTGACTAATGATATCTGTGATATTGTTGAGCTGCAGGAGTTTGTTGAAATGGATGATTTGCTTCACAAAGAAATCCAAGTAGAGCAACAATTAAAAAGGAAAGGAGTGGCTAAGAGGAGTTTTACCAACTTTGGTTCTTCTAGTTGGAAAGACAAAGGTAAGAAAGATGGGGCTGCTACTTCTAGTAGTTCCACACCTATCCCATCAAAAACTCGCTCAAAGTCCCAAGAGGAACCCTCTAAAAGGAGTAGAGATGTGAAGTGTTTCAAGTGCCAAGGCCTAGGACACTATGCTTATGAGTGCCCTAACAAAAGGTCCATGGTTCTTAGAGATGGAGAATATATAAGTGAATCTGATGTTGAAGAGGAAGAGGAGAGTGAGTACGTAGAGGAAGAGGAGACTCCGGAGGGAGATTTGTTGATGATTAGACGGTTACTTGGTGGTCAATTGAAGCATGAGGAGGAGAGCCAAAGAGAAAACATCTTTCACACTAGACGTTTAATCAATGGCAAGGTGTGCATGGTGATCATTGATGGAGGTAGTTGCACCAATGTGGCTAGTGCTAGATTAGTGTCAAAGCTAAATTTAGCTACTAAACCACATCCTAGGCCATACAAACTTCAATGGCTTAGTAAGGATGGGGAGGTGCAAGTGAGGCAGCAAGTGGAAGTGGACGTTTCCATTGGGAAATACAATGATAAGGTACTTTGTGATGTTGTTCCTATGGAGGCCAGTCACTTACTTTTGGGGAGACCATGGCAATTTGATAAAAGAGCCAATCATGACGGTTACACCAACAAGATCTCTTTCATGCACCAAGACAAAAAGATTGTGCTCAAGCCATTGAGTCCACAAGAAGTGTGTGAGGATCAAAAGAAAATGAGAGAAAAACTTCTTCAAGAGAAAAAAGAAAAAGAAAAAGTGAGCAAAACACTTGAGAGTGAGAAAAAGAGGGAAACACTTGAGAGGAAAAAGAGTGAAACACTTGAAGTGAGGGAGAGCTATTTAGCCACAAAAAGTGAGGTCAAGAGGTTGTTTCGTGCTAAACAGTCACTATATATCTTGTTTTGCAAAAATCAGATTTTGACCACTAACACTTTTGATGATTTTGAAGTTGTTTATGGTTTTAACCCACTAACTCCTCTTGATCTTTTGCCTATGCCTAATGTTTCTGTTTTTAAGCATAAAGAAGGTCAAGCAAAGGCAGACTATGTGAAGAAGCTTCATAAGAGAGTCAAAGATCAAATTGAGAGGAAAAATAAAAGCTATGCTAAATAAGACAACAAAGGGAGAAAGAAGGTTGTCTTCGAACCCGGAGATTGGGTTTGGGTGCACATGAGAAAAGAAAGGTTTCCGCAACAAAGGAAATCAAAGCTTCAACCAAGGGGAGATGGACCATTTCAAGTGCTTGAAAGAATCAATGACAATGCTTACAAAGTTGAGTTGCCCGATGAGTATAATGTTAGTTCCACCTTCAATGTCTCTGATTTATCTCTTTTTGATGCAGATGGAGAATCCGATTTGAGGACAAATCCTTCTCAAGAGGGAGAGAATGATGAGGACATGACCAAGAGCAAGGGCAAGGATCCACTTGAAGGACTTGGAGGGCCTATGACAAGGGCTAGAGCAAGGAAAGCCAAGGAAGCTCTTCAACAAGTGCTTTCCATACTATTTGAATACAAGCCCAAGTTTCAAGGAGAAAAGTCCAAGGTTGTGAGTTGTATCATGGCCCAAATGGAGGAGCACTAAATGGAACCACTTTGTCTCAATTATAGAGTGTTTAGTTTGTCTAAATAATGGCCCAATCCTTGTAAAGTTGGCTGACCAAAAATATGTTTTGGGTTAATCAACTAAAAGGGCTTTAATAGGTTTAGTTCAAGTTGTACTAAGGGCCCAATTGGCAACCTAGGCATCAACCTTTTGGGAGACCAAATGGTGGCTGACTTGTTGGCTGTTGGGGGTGACTTTTAGTTGCCACAATTTCAGTTACACTCAGCCATTAAGTTTTTTTTAATTCCCTAGATTAATGGCATTAAGTTATTTTAATTCTAGGTTAGTGGGTCATTACTAAAATCTGCTGTAAAGCTTCTATATAAGCTGAACCATTTTATCAATAAACACAAGTTGAGTTTTATTCAGAAAAATAGAGTTTATCTCTTTTATCTTAGTGAGAGTCATTCTCCTAAATTCTTGAGTGATTCAAGAACACCTTGGCTGTATCAAAGGACTTTCACAACCTTTGTGTGTTGCCCTCGCTGGAAAGAGTGATTCTTTCCTTCCTTTCATCTTCACCCTTGTTCTTTCAAACCACAATTTCAGAAAATCCACCTATGCCCAGAATTATCTCGTGGCCATAAATCCCATTTTACCCACTCAAATTAAGTGATTCTTGAGCCTAAATTGAATTTCAAAACGAGACCTTTCACCTCGTTTTGGAATCACCTCATTTGGAGCCCTGTAGCTTCAGTTATTGCCATTTCTATATTTCTGTCCAGCCACCACTTAACCTACGTTTTACCATCCCATTCATCCATTTTATGCCAAGAACCACCTTATTAAGACCCCACGAAATTAACCACCTTATTTTCTATCATTTCCTTAATCAATTTCCGCATTTTCCATCAAGGTTTAATCCTAGACGATCCTAAGTCAGCCCTTGTGCCATGAGGGTTCATATCAAAAGGGGAGAGAAAATAACTGAAAGAGGTATATGTACAGCACAAGCAGGTGTTCCCTGAAATGCAAAATAGTTAGTTAGAATGAGATTGTGAAACTAGAAATTATTCAAATACTAAGACAACGGAAAACAGTTAGTTAGAATGAGATTGGCAATTAAACTCTAACTCTCAAACCTATCTCAAACTCTAATAATCTTTACTAATGGGTTCTTCAAACAAGTAGTTATTGCAGTGAACAATACACCATAATTTGGTGTAAACCATGTGCATCATCTACACCAAGGATAGAGAATTTAAAGTAATAAACACATGGATCCAAATTACCCTATGTAAGCTGATTACTTAATTCAATTGACTATTGTATGTATAATGAGACTAGACACCTAACAGTAAAAGTGTATAACAATATACTAGTGACAAGCATTTCCAAAACAATGCATAAACAAACATTATATGAAGTGAATATTTGGTAGATAATTTCCTACCGCTGGTTCAAAATTGTCAGACCGTTTGTATCATGCAATAAAGAAATATCTTCAATTACACACAACACCTGAATGAAATTGTGAAATTAAAAGAAACTATTAAAAAGAGAAAGGAAAATATGGTAAACAATTGAAGCAAAAAATAAATGGAAAAACAATTGTCAAAGAATCAAAACAAAGAGATGAAGTTTCTAACAAATAAATGGGAGTAATGAATCCTTTGTTCCTTGTTCTCTTATAGCAAAATACTACAGCAATGGACATACACTTTGTGTTTTTCATTATTTCCCCAAATAAGACATACTACTTAATAAAATATCCTTAATATAAAAGTTCCTTATTTCAAACTAACAGTATAATCCTACAAGAGACAGTTAACTACAGCAACCAGCAGGTAGTTCTCAAAATCTAAAAAGTTACCTTTTTGTTGCATCCTATAGCAAAACCAATGGTTGTGCTAAGTAACCCATCAATACCACTAGCCCCCTTGTTAGCAGCTACCCTCACCAATCAGGTTAATTGGTAGGTCTGAGTTTAATAGGAGTGATGAAACACTTTGATAGCATATAGACCAACTACATCCATATATATTTGCATCTCGAATGGGCATACTATTACCAAGAAAAAGGGCAGACTCAGAGGAAAGAGCTTCTGACATCACATATACAACATAAGGTTCAGTTAAGGAGCACTCAGCAGTAATTTGAAATTTTATCTCCCATTCAACCTGCAAATTAAAATGTTATTAGAATTTTTATTGAAAAATGACTATAGATATCAAAAAGTACATGATACTAAGATTATTAGTAAGATTACTAAGACTATAGCTATCAAAATAGTGTAGTCACAATCAACAAAAAGTTTATACAAACCATCAACAACTTTGGCAACACCTTCATCAACAACTTTGAGAGCCAAACCATCAACAACTTTGGCAACACCTTCATCAGTAATTCCTTCAAAAACATCAATAGGTATAACAAGAAACATGAAAAAACACATTACAAAGCATTGACCAACAATGTGACATACCATGCATGAAAGGCATAACAAGAAACATGAAAAACACATGTATATTTTGATTGCCAAATATTAATCATTACAACAACAAAAGTGTTTATAAAAGTTATAACAAATACATGAAAAACACAAAGTGGATGTTCGCATCTCATCTAATTACTACTTTGTACATTGGGAGCTTCTAAGTTTAAAAAAATATTTTGCATTTTTTACGTAATGTTGTCATCGTCTCCGTGTCTAGAGGCGTGGCATCATCGAACCAATACACATTGTGGAAAACAAACAATTTATCATTTCCAGTTAAAAAGAAATAAAATATGAGCATTTGCCGTCAATGTTTTGGGAATAGACAATTTACAAGATTCCAATTAGTCTTCAACTCTGTGTCGATTATGTTCCACATCCAATGCATCACATAAGACCCACACTCATAGTCTCCTCATTGAACGTGACTCTACATGAAATGGAAAAATAATTGAATGTTTGTATTAAAAAGTTTAATAACATTTTTTATTTGCAAACATGGTTTCAACTGGGACTAACCTTAACTTCAATACACTGGGGTGTACTTTGAGGAACTTTTCCCTCATCAGTCGTCTTTAATGCCTTAAATGCACTGCATTGGAAGATTAATATCATTTACATATATATAAGGTCACAATGTATGTTTCCATCTAAATTTTTATGTTAAACGACTTCAAATATATTACTTAACTTGTTAATTGCAGTTTTGATATGAACATCAGGCCTTTTACGCATCGAACAAAACCAAACCACCAGATTGTTTGTAGGACACAAAATAACCAATTGCCAATGGGCCTTGCAATTGACACAACAGATACACTTAATGAACACAAAGTTCGTTGCATGATAGCCTAAATATATTTTACTTATTGATTAAGATAAGCTCCTAAGTACACTTGTCGCTGCGATTCCTTAAGCCATTTTCCAATATATTCTTCACATTGCCCACGCCTGTCCTTTGCATTGTGTATTGATTGAGGCTCAAGGGATCCATATAGCGATCCATGACCCAAGCTATTACTCCACTCATCCATATACCTAATTTGTAGATTTGGTCAAATAACTCAACATCAGGTATATGGCAAAGCAATATGGATTTAATACTCATAAATTAATTTTACTTACATGGTCCACAACTGAAGTATGGCTATGTTCAACCATTTGTCCCCTGTTGTTATTTCGTTGACATCAGCATATGTAAAGAACAAGGTTGAATCTACATTTGGAATCCCAAATTTGCTACCATCCCACACAAACTGAATAGGGTTGTCATAAATGTCAACCAGGCACTTAATCAACTCACGCAAGGGGTCATCCACAACAACATCTTTGACCCCGTCAACAGCTTCGGCGACTTTCTTTGGACTAATGGCTGAATCCTTTATGATGCAAACAAATATGAATTACACAAATGTTAAAAAGATTTGTATATACATGTAAAAAGGTATTTAGTTGCTAAAAATTAAGGATACTACCTCATTTGATACCAGTTTTACAAGAGGTGTTGGCCATGCAATGAATATGTTAAGGGCTTGCCTGACATACTTAATTTCGGATGTTGGGAACGGGACTTCAGCTTTACCATCAATTACTTTGTCAACGCTAACCCCTATGACATCATCTACATACGCCATGCAATGTATGGTAGAGGCTCCATCATATATTTTTCCCAACGCCACTAGCTAGGTAGAATCTTGACGTCAGACATACAACCCCATAGTCGGTGTGACATGACCAACTTGTTCTTCCCCAGATGGGTTGACACCAATTTTAGCATTGCTCTCCTTAGTGCTAACGCGTGCACCTAACACATTTATATCCACGTGAGTAGGTGTTGCAACCTGCGATCCCTTTTGCGACATCTCAATAATATTGGCATCCTTCAACTTTTTTTTCCATGTCTCTAGACTTCGCCTCTTTTCTTCTTCAATCTCATTTTTTACTTGTTCCCTAATGCTTCCTATTATCTCAGCCATCTATTCTTGGGAGAGGGAGATGGATGACGTACTGGAGGCACGTGATGTCCTCCCACCCCAGACCCCGCAGCACGAACATGACCTCCATGATCTGGTCTCCCTATGGCCGTGTTAAGTATGTTGTCACGACCCTGGGGGACAAACGAACCTTGTGTCATTTGTTCTTCCAACGAGTCCTACATGAAGCACAAAATTGACATCGTTCAACTTACGTATAATGATTGACAACATCAAATTAATAGTAATTTTAAGTCAAACACAAATAACCAATAAAGAAAAAATTAAAATTATTGTAATTAAAATTGAACTAGCAACTGGAAATTTTATCAGATATTTCTTGTGCCGCTTGAGATGTCATCTGCCCATATGGCTTAGTGCGTGCCATCTTCTACCTGACGTGTCTTTTAATGGGAGATGGGGGGTCCTCAATTAGTTGTGGATCTTCGGTCATCATTGCGTCATTTTGCCTTTTCTTTATTTTCTCATCCAACAACTTTTTTTCTAGCAAATCATATCCGCCACGTGAAAGTAAAGGCGGACAATCATTGAATTTTTGGATTTCCTGCATCTTCTTTCTGATTCCCTATGGTGTACCATATAGTAGTCGCATGAATCAAATTTAATTGCCTTTATAATTACAAGAGAGTATTAAAATTAAAAACATTAACATCTAACCTACCAATTAGGGGTTTTGCGGGTTGCCGCAAATTCCTCCCACGTTTATGGATCTAGTCCATATTTGAGTGAAGGATCTTCTTGTTGTTGCCCCTCGGCATTACTATTCACAAATTTTATGGTGAGGGATGATTTAAACTGCCTCCATCTAGTGGCGACACTGGACATAAGCTTCTTCTTTGCATTAAGGGCTTCTGGGATATCAAATTTCGCCTACAGGACAAATTGTTTAGTAATATATGCATAATTACTCACATTTAAACCTTTTTTACCATATACTTCAACATTATGAAACTTACCAAAATGTCATTCCATACAAGCTCCTTTAGGGACTCCGGTACATCCTTCCAACTGTTATGTACAATTGGCATTTTTTCTCTCGCTACGACCCCTAGATAGTTGTGGAATATCTCTTTATGAAGGCCTAATCCTCGTCCAGTTGCAGCGTCAATGTTCACAGTTGATCTAGGCTGATCCAACATTCTTAAAGTCAACCTCCTTAGACGTGTCGATCGTCTAGTATTCATAGATGCCGCCTCTAAATGCATATTTGGCTGTAGAGGGGATGTTGGTGGAGTTCCCATGACCCTGTAAAAAAAACAAAAATGTTAACAACAATCACAAAGAAAGAACATATCCAAATGAAAATGGAAATATTAACAGTAATAAGTTTGCCAACATAAAAGGAAAGAGGATTTTACATTAGCTTCATAGAATTTAGTTAAGTCACATTGTTTTCCCATAGTCCTTCATCATGATCATTACAATTTGCATGCACCTCATCGACGTAGTTTGAGTCATTGATAGAAGGCATTTTGGTGGAAAAAGGTTGTGTTTCACAAATGTCAACTGTGCAATGATTGAGTGAGTCATTTAAACCACTTGGTCTGCCTTGTAGAACCACTGAATATCTTGAATCGCAAGGATCTTGGACGTAAAACACTTGTCTTGCTTGTTGTGCCATAATGAAAGGTTCGTCCATATAAGCCACCTTATTTAGGTCTACTAAGGTAAATCCAAATTCGTCTTGACGGACACCGGTATTGGCATTGACCCACTTACACTTAAAAATAACTGGTCTAAATTCAGTATAGTCAAGCTCCCAGATTTCTTGAATAACTCCAAAGTAAGGCATGGTTGCTCGAATCGGATTGTTGTCTGATGCACTAGAAAAGTGATCGGAGTCGGCATCAACAGTCACACCACTTTTTTGCATTGAGCTTTTGTCATCTTTGGACTTGGTGTAGAAGAAATAATTGTTGATATCATACCCTTTCCAAGTTGCTATATTAAGATTTGGACCAACAACTAACAATCTTAACGCTCAATTGGATACATCCACCGTAAGAAAACAGGACCCCTCATTTGGATCTCCCTTACTAGATGAACAATTAAATGGACCATTATGTCGAAAACTGATGGAGGAAAATACATTTCCATTTGACAAAGGACAATGGTAGCCTCATTCTCCAATTCATCTAATGTTGTTGGGTCAATGACTTTGCTACATATAGCATTAAAAACAAAGCATAGACGTGTTATGGCAACCCAAACTTTGTCAGGCAAGATTCCTCAAATCGCTATAGGTAATAGTTGTTGCATTAGTACATGACAATCATGAGATTTCAAGCCAACCAATTTCAAATCCTTGACGGACACAAGGCTCCTGATATTTGAAGAGTATCCTTGTGGAACTTTTAGCATACGCAAACAATGACAAAAACTCCTCTTCTCGTTTGTTGACATTGTGTGACATGCTAGAGGTGGATATGTTCGGTAACCTTGTGAGATTGGATGCAACTGCTCTCGTATACCCATTTCGACCAAGTCCTGACGAAATTTCAAACCATCCTTTGTTTTGCCTTTAATGTTAAGGAGGGTTCCAATTAAACTATCACAAACATTTTTCTCCACATGCATGGTGTCTATACAATGTCTAACATGAAGATCAGACTAGTATGGAAGATCAAAGAATATGGACCTTTTCTTCCATATGTTTGTCTCAGTTGCATATTTCTTTTGTGTCTTTCCAAAGATAGTTATGATGCCCTTCACACGATCATAAACTTCTTTGCCATCTAATGGTTTTGGTGCACTTTCATTTTCCTGACATCCATTAAAAGCTTTCTTCAATCGTTGATATGGATGATACTGGTTCAAAACTCTTCGATGCCTTGTGTATACTGTCTTCTTGCCATGTTTTAGTTGTAAGAATGTAGTATTTTTCTCACATATAGGACATGCGTGATGGACTTTCACACGATAACCACTTAAATTTCGATAAGCTGGATAGTCATTTATGGTACAGAAAACCATTGCACGCAACCTAAACGTCAGTTGTAGATTACCATCCCAGACATCAACCTCGTCTTCCCATAATGTTGTCAACTCTTCGATCAATGGAGCCAGATAGATGTCAATATCACTCCCTGGTTGTCTTGGACCCGATATCATCATGTAAAGCATTATGTATTTTCGCTTCATGCACAGCCAAGGAGGGAGGTTGTAAATCATAAGCAAAACAAGCCATGAACTGTGATTCATGCTTAAATTACCAAATGGATTCATTCCATCCAAAGCAAGAGCAACCCTGATATTTCTTGCCTCATTCCCAAAATCAAGATACAAACAATCAAATTCTTTCCATTGGGGACTATCAGCTGGATGTCGGAGCAATCCATTAGTTTTTTTGCCTTCTGCATGCCACCTCAACTATTTTGCATCATGTCCATTAGCAAACAATCGCTTAAACCTTGGTATTATTGGAAGATACCAATAGACCTTTGCTGGCCGACTTTTTTTTGAGGTCGCGTCATGACTGAATTCATCATTGTTGGCCTTGTAGTGTGATACACTACATGTAGGGCAATTGTGCATTTCAGCAAACTCATTTCTATACAAAATGCAATCATTTGGACATACATGGATTTTCTGGTACTCCATTCCCACTGGACATAAGATCTTCTTGGCCTCATATTGACTCTTTGGCAACGTGTTATCTTTAGGAAGTAGCTTTCTCAATAGAAGAAGCAATTCTGTGAAACTTTTGTCACTCCACCCAAATCGTGCCTTCAAGTTCACCAAAGCTAATACCGCTAACAACCTTGTGAAACCTGTGCACCCAGGATACAAAGGCATCTTCGAATCATTTTCTATTTTGTCATACAAAGGGGCATGTTCTTGTTAAAATCCGTCTTTCCCTAGATCGCGAATCATTTCTTCTATACGATTTCCCATGTCTACATCCACAGACTTAGTGTGAGGGACTGATGGTGGCTTATCTGGCAATTCCCCATGCCATATCCATTTAGTGTAAGTTGGAATGATCCCCTAACATATAAGATGTGATCTTATCTCACTTATTGGCTGGTGTCTTCCATTCACACATTTAACACAAGGACATAAATATTTACCCCGCAAAGATGGTACATTGAGTTCAGTAAAATAGAGGAATTCTTCAACTCCATTCTCATACTCGTCACTGATGTGTGATGCTTGCATCCAACTTCGATCCAAGATTTCCCTTGGCTGTAATACTAGTACTTTATCAAGTTATGTAACATGCATGTAAACCTCACTTTTTTCATTAAAGGTGTGGCCCTACCCCATTAAAGAAGACTTATTGTTATACGAGATTGAATAGTACATGTTAATTATCTTTTTTAAATTTGTTGAAATTTCGGCAGCATTTCGCCTATGTCTCCAAGTACACGAGATGAAAGCGGTGGCATCACTTCATCCACCACATTCAGCTATGCACTCGGAGAACAAAGTGAAATGAAGTATACCGAAATTTTAACAAATTTTAGAAAACACAAGTAACATACATATTAATCTAGTATAAAAAATGAGTCTTCTCAAACTGTCCAAACGGACAATTCAAGATTCCATATAGCGATTAATGCAAACTATCTGTATTAATCGTTGTATAGAATCTCAAACAGGAAACTAAGGATCACTCACAATGCACATAATTGCTTATCTAACACAAAATTGATATATAAATAACGATGTAATTATCATTGGTGGGAGTGAAAGAAATACATACCAGACAAATACGGTGAATAACAAGATGTACGAGTGGGATCATAGAAGTGGAGTGCCAAACCAAAGACAACAAAGTCAACTCCGACGCTTGTGAAACAAGAATTTTCTTTTGAAATCTTGCCTCAACCTACTACCTACAACCAAACAAAATTTTGTAACAAATATAAATGATATACTATTCTATGCTTAAAAACTAAAAGGAATATAATTCCATGATATAAAAGTAATGTCGTTAGCATGTATAGTAACTTCATAGTTGCTAAATTATGTGGAGTGCAGCACCTCCAAAGTTATGGGGTTGAACTAATGTTTCCTATAAATTTTGACAACAGCTGACCTCAAGCTCACTAAGCTTGGTGGTGGGAACTTTAACTTATATGGTGGAGGCCAACAGTGCAGAATGTTAGGAACATCTCAGGGTTTGAAAGGTTACTACTTAGTGGTTAAAGGTAGTCCTATTTCTAAGGAGCACTTAGCTGACAAATTAAGCTAGATTCGAAGGTTGGATGTTTTATTTGCTATTTATTTCAGCCCTACAATACAGATTAGTACCTTTAATTTTTCCAACTTTTGTAAGCAAAGTGTATCCAACCACCAATTTAAAGATTCAAAAGTATCTATCTTTCTATGCATATAATGGTTTATACCCTTATTATTTTAATAGAATTGGATGAAGCTATAGAGTTGTTTGAAGAACTCGACAGCAACAACAATGTTCCATGTGTATAGCCTTATAATACCATGATATGGGTTATGTTTCAGTGGGGAATTTTAATGAAGCATGCAACTTACTTGAGAGGCAAAACAGAAAGGGATGTATACCTAATCTAATTGCATATAATTGCATCCTGACTTGCCTTGGAAGAAAGGGAAAAGTTGAGGAAGCATTCACAATCCTTGAAGCAATGAAAATGGATGCAGCTACCAATCTTACATCCTACAATATTTTAATTCACAGGCTATAGAATGCAGGAGAACCTTCTTCTTTTAGGTTAAATATTTTTGAATAGTTGTTTTTTGACCCAAGAAAACAAAAATTAGAGAGAGCCTTTTTTACCAAGTTGAAAAAAAAGTTATTAATGCTAATTATGCACTTTCAATTTAAACTACAGTTTCAGCATAAGGGTTGAATGTGTCAGTGGTTTGTGCACATTTCAAGACCAAAGAGCGTTTAAGTGAGGGAGCTTGCTCTAGATTTTACTAAAATCCATTATTTGGCCTTCTTAAGTACATTATTCTTACTTTAAATGTGTCAAACTAACATAGTTTTACCATCAACTTTTCCATTTAGACAGTATCAATTAACATTTTTTTACTTACAAATACATAATTTTTGTTCATATTTCTATTTATATTAATCTATCAATTTTTTCCACCTTTGTTTTTGGATTGTCACCATGATTGAACAAATATCTATGATTAAATGTGACGCAAGCCATTATTTCTATTCTTATTTTTAGGGTTTGTATTTAATTAAAAAATTCTTTTTTCTGATTCCATAGTTTTTTTACAGTCTCGCAATTCCTGTGCAGTACTATTTGAAAGCTGTTTTTGGTTTTAACAAAAATCAGTTCTAAGAACTTCTGATGATGGTGGGAATTGGTTCAATCTTTTCTCAGGTATAATATTTCCCATAGGATTTTTCTTCCTTTAATTCATCCATACATAAAATTAAAGATATCTAGTTAGTAGTAACTTCATATAATTTGTAAATAAAGCTATTGGTGTTGTGATTATTCTCTCCCAGGTAAAGAGTGCATAACAGAATTTTCTTATAATTAATATAGGCTTCTCAAATGTAAGTAGAATAGAGAAATTCTTTTAAACTTGTACAAACCTATCTTAATAATTTGACTACTTAAAGTTTCAGTCTAAAAACAACTTTCGTTTCTAATAGTGAAACAGCTTGCCAAAGCTGTAAGGTGTTAGAATTGACTGTAAGACATTATTAAGGAAGTTTTGTTTAGAGAATTTGCAATAATGTAAATACAAGAACAATAGCCTTTTGTCACTGAGTGAGGTCGACTACATGGATCATTGAACTAATGTAATTGTAAATATTACTTTATAATATTATGAACCTGCATCCTATTACTTAATGCACATGTGAAATTTGCATGTGCTTCAAATAAGATAGCTTAAGTTCATGTCACCATTGCCACCCCAAGATTCCTAAGTTTTTGTACCTTTTTTACTGTCAACTCATTACAATAGCTCTTTAATCATCTTGGTCTCTTTTCTTTTTCTTTCTGAACTGTTTCCTTTTGTTTACTTATTGTAACATCTCATTTTTTGTAAACTAATTTAAAAAGGATTGTTATTTGTAAATAAATACAGTTTTATAAAAATGATAAGTTTTTTATAATCAAATAAATTAGAGAAAATAAATTTATTAATTAAAATAATGGTTTGAGAGAAAATAAAAAAGATATTTTATTTATTCATTTGATAGGGAATAAAATAGAGTTTGCTTTTATAAACTGATAAAAATAAATAAATAGAGTAAATGATAAGTTGTAAGTACCCTAGCTATAAATACAGACGTGTTAGGTCAGTTTTCACACTGACGATGCCTCCTCTTTCTCTCAATTTCGTTTTCCCCTCTCCTCCCAAAACCCTATCTTTTTCCCGCATACCACTAAATGTATCTCCGAAAAATGATGATCTCTGACTCATTCACCGTTGGATCATCGTAAAATTTGAGCACCATGGTGGGAACACATTTCCGAACATTCTAACCGTTGGGAATTACGAAAAGATGTCGGAGCTGAGAGAAAAATCCTTTTTATCACAACTTTTTCTTTTCCAGCAAAAACCCAAAACTGTCTTAGTAAAACTACAATCCTGGACTCTTTAACCGTTAGATTGTCGTGAAATTTGTTATGTGGTTTGCAATTCAATTACGCACATCTTCACCGTTGGGATTTGTAAAATAATATTCTCGGAGAGAGAGAAATGAATCGCATGAAGACAGTATAAAATGAAGGCTTCAATCTCTTCTCTTTCTCTTTGACGTTTAGGTTGGGAACCCTATCAGAGCAGTCAGAGGAAAAACTGGAGGAATCTCAGAAAATCGCTAGAGATGCCACTATTGTTATCACAATGCACACGTGAGCCCGCTTAGAGGTAAGGGATGAGTTTATCACAATTGGGGTTAGAATGAACATGTGTAGGGATCCTTAGAGGATTAAATTGGGGTTTATTTTGGAATGTTTATTGAATTACAATTTTTCCTTTACGATTATAAATACAATATTATTGTGTTTTATGTACCAATTGATGTTCTGATGAGAATTAATTGATAAACTTGAGTGTTCTTGATGTTTTTATGTTTTGACGCATGATTTTGATATAATTATGTGAAATTATTTGAGGGGTTTTACTCCCCATGTTGTGATAAACCTTTTGTATAAATTTTTATGTTGAGATTATGAAATGGTGATACAAATTGTGAGTATGTGATAAATTGAACTTGTGATGAATGATGAAATACGTGTATTGAAATGATATGTGTGTATTGAGTTGTGAGCTATGAACTGTGCAATTACACAATTATAAGACCTACTAAGGGCGACGAGTATTGTGATGGGATCCACTGTAGGGACCCGACGAGTTTAATCACAAGCGCGACGAGTTAAAATGATTTTGAAAACAATTGAGTAGTTGTGTGTATTGCATAGTTCATAGGTAAAGTGTGTATGATTCATGAGGTGTGATAACATGCTATTTTGGGATTATACCATTGTGATTGAGACAAAATATATGTGATAAATTGAGTATGTATTGACTTGTAATATATTAGTGCATTGAGATGTTGTGTGCATTGAGTTGTGAGCTAAGAATTGTACAATCACACGACTATAAGACCCTTCAAGGGTGACGAGTTAATGCTAAGACCCTTTAAGGGTGACGAGTTAATGCACGACGAGTATTATGATGGGAAACACTATGGGGACCCGACGATTTTAATCACAAGCACAACGAGATAAAACTATTTTGAGAATAATTGAGGAGTCGTGTGTTTTGTACAGTTCATAGATAGAGTCTGTGTGCTAAAATGTTTTCTGGTTTGTACCTGAATCAGGAGGGAG